>NC_133209.1:8450287-8562787 GCF_958299795.1 Porites lutea
GAACAATGAAAAGTAATAAAACAAATAAATAACAATAATAATAAAAGATAAGTTAACCCAAAGTCTTAAAAATGGTAAGTGGATAATAATAATTGATAATAATAATTTATTTAATGGCGCCATTTCCATTTTTAATATGCCAAATCGGCGCTTTATACTAAATGTTTTAATTATTATAATATTACAATAAATGCTTAAAATATCGAAATTGATATTACTTGTAAAACGATTCAACTGTTAAAGGACTAATTTATAAAAAAAAAAATAATAATAAGTTGCCAAAAATGTAAGACTAAAATGTAAATGGACTAATTTAATAAAAGCGCTTTCCTTAAGTTTAATTTTTTTAGGGGTTAAAAATTCTACGAAAGCTTGAATGGCAATGAGCCAAATTCGTCTTCACGTGGCCTTCAATTATTAATGACGAAGACTGAGATGTGAGAGTGGTGATGTGAGAGTGGTATTCTCTCACAGTACCACTAATCACTGAGCGCGCACGCTAAGAGGAAAACCTTCTTTGCCTGTTGTATACCTCCGTTGCAGACGTTTTGCAGGGTGTGCGAGTGTTTTCGTTCGCATAATAGCCATGTTGAAATCGCCATAATGAATTGCAAAAGGGCGAACACATTGGGGCGAGTCGAAGTGAAAGAGGGAGAGGGCGAAGAGAGGGAAAAGAATTTTTTCCCTTACCCCCCACTCCCTGTCTCCTTCTATCGCCGTAACGCCAAACCGAAGAGCCGATATTTCTACTTTTCCCAGTTCTTCCTCAGTGGTGATAAAATTAGAGAAGGCGACCACGGTATTACGAACATAAACAAGGAGCTTTCGCTCGCCTAAAAATAAGCCTGTAATCTAGGCTACCTGTTGTACTGAACCAAACATTTTCAGCACTAGGGTAGGGTGGGTGAGTCGTCGAACATTATACCTGGGCGTTTAACAAAGTTGAGAGAGTTCGTCTATTTCTCAATAGTTGTCATCCCTAACGACCACAGGTCTAGTGGACTCGTGTTAGTTTTTGCCTCAAAGTTCATTTTGAGTGTTGTAAATGAGATTATGATAGAGCGGTTTTCATTTGAGTGTCGAAAAGTAATTGGTTTTGCACTTTCTACACGATGCGATTGGCTTAAAAGATTCGCGCCACCTTTTCATCCAATCAGAAGTGAAACCAAAGCCAATTGTGACGCGCTCGCATGCATTTTCCCGCGCTTTGCGTCAGCCACATGTAATTACTTCGAGTTTTGATTGGTTCAATGTCTTGTCTGTGTCCTATGTGATTGGCCAGAGTAATTACTGTGGTTTTGGTTTTACGACACTCAAACGAAAACCACTCTAAATGATGGCGATCGCATTGATCACAACTATAAATTTCTATACTCTCACCTTGGAGCTAGCGGTTGATTCTCTGTTCGGTACAGCCGCAATCTTGGTCTTATTTTTGATGTTTATGATGAAAGCTACAAAAGTGTACTCCATAATGGAACCAAATACAAATATCAGACAGAACAGTAGGTACCAGTCTATCGCTTTTACGTAGCTCACTTTTGGAAGCGAGGCGCGAGCACTGGAAATGAGTGTCGTCATCGTGAGAACTGTTGTAATTCCCAGAGCCACTCGCGCAGGCGCAGTATCGGGGTTTATCCAGAATGAAATCCAGCTGATGATGACGATGATGGTAGACGGAACGTAGGTATCAATCAAAAAGTAACCAATCCTGCGCTTCATCTTAAAAATGGCGATCAAAGAGGAGTGATTACCTAGAGTGGCAAACAAAGTTTTACAATAACTGAGCGATTTCTCGCGCACTGATTGGTGGAGAACTATGTTCGAAAACAGAACAGACCACAGATATGACGTCCTGGTGGTGCATTTTGTTTTGTGTACTCTTATCGACCATAGAAATGAAGTCAAACGGGGCCGGTTATTTAAACGAAAATTTTTAATATACGGAGTTTTACGTACAGTGGTGCAATGCTCGGGAATAATCTTTCTTGCGAGGCAAAAACAGCACAATCGCTTTTCGAATTCAAAACCAAACTTGCCTCTTTGCCTTCTGCTGGATCGCTGTTATTAAACTCATACTAGTTACTCTTCCAAGCTCCCACCATCACATATTGTAAAACTAGCGACATTGTGTACATTTTTTTCTGGAATGCTATTGTGTTGCAAGGGGAAAGCCAATCAGGCAAGAGAAACACTAAACCGCAAACAGCGACGGAAACTAGACCCTTCCACGGGTTTTTTTAAGTTATAAAAAAGTTAGCGAATAACCATCGACACTGAGAGAAAAAGCACCTTAAAATTAGAAAATTAGTATTGCTCCACAAAGTCACGCAAATTTTATTGACGTTTGTATGGTGGGGGACCCGAACTGCCCTAACCTTTCCCCCCCTCACCCCCCCCCCCTTCCCCCCCTCGCCCCCCTAAACACCACCATACAAACGTCTGTAAAGATTCCCCATTTTGAAGAGCTATGTCCTCGATAGTTTTTTTAACAAATCACTCTAAGGTGTTCTTTCCAGCTAACTTGTCCCTGCCAAAACAGATCGTGATTTCTTAGTTTATTTTCTTCTGGCTTGCTTTTTGTTGCGCATTGTTGTGTGATAAAAGCAATAATTTCATGGAAAAAAATGATTTAAGTGTGTTTACCTATATTGTATTCGTTGATATCCGAGGTTTTCTCAACACCAGCTAACTCGAACTGAGGAAGTTCCACTTCCTTGTTAACGTATATTGCAGATGTATTATCGTCTCGTGGATTCCATTTGTACAACAAGTCTGTTGTCTGGTAACCATCTAATAAAAACAGAACTGTTACTGCACAAACATTTTATGAATAAGTGAACAAACTTCAGCCGGACATATTTAAACAGTCAAATCCTTATTTTCTTATTACAAGTAAGAAAATCATGCTACATTTTACTTGTACGTCTACTCCGCTTTTGTCCTTGTGTAGTAGTTATCATAGCGTTTTTCTGCCTTATTTTTTAATTATTCAATCGTTTAAGAACCAGCGGGTCATTATTGTCTTCACTGAAGGGGAGCATTTGGTCCTTTTTAATGATTCCCGGTTCAGCTTAAATGGTCTACTTTTCAATGCATTAAATATAACACAGAGGAACCTCGATATAACGAACCTCTAGATAATGAAGTCCTCGTTGTAACGAACGATGTAAAATATATGGAAAAGAACCTCGATATAACGAAGCTTCGTTATAGCGAGCAAATTTTGCCACTCCCTTGGCCCTTTGTGAAATCGAGTTGTCGCTGTAACCCGTTCATGACAATGGAAGGGGGAATTAAGATAGGATAGACTTAACGACATTAAGTCAAATACAGTCATAAATGTCGACTTACAACTCTCTAATTCCAACGTACACTTCTGGATATCATGAGGGAATCGACGCAAATTCAGTTTACATGACATTGTTATAGTCAATCTGAAAGGAAGGATAAGCCTTGTGAATGCTAGAACTATTGGCGTGACCTTACGTTTGTTTAATAGACCTTAATATAATAATGTAATAATGATCGCCTTTTTCTAGTTTAGTATTAGAAAAATGGTCTTTCACTGTATATTTCTCGGGAAAAAGGCGATCATTATTACATCCAAACACGGCTCAAGGATCTTTTTTCCCATTACAATCTTATTCTAAGAAAGCTTTAAGAAAAAATGTCCCGAAAAGCGCTCAAAAATATAGACGAAATGTGCTCATGCCCCCTGGGCATCCTATAATACTCCTTAAATCGAATTTATTCAATATGGCCGCCGTATCGGTAAAAAGGTCTATTTTAACCTGGGAAAAGTGTTTGCTAAAAGAATGTTAACTGCAAGGGGATGTCTAATAGTAATGAATAAGTAACATCATCATCAAAGTTGCATTTATGTCTACAACAGTTTACTTTGCTTCTTCTGGGCTTACATGCTTGCATTGTTCTTTTTTGTTGTTGTTTCAATGACAAATCTATCTCCCCTTAGCCTCCCTTTTTAAAAAGTTAATTTGCGCTCAAAGTAATAAGTATCGATAGTCATACCCACGGTGTACTAGTGTATTTTTATCAATTTTATTTGATTATTATTATCATTATTATTATTAGTATTATTATTATTATTATTATTATTATTATTATTATAATTTTATCATATTTTTAATATTAATGTGTGCATATACAAGCCGGTTTACATTGATAAATGGAGAGTAGCCCTGGAATGGGAATTCAGTTTTCCCCTGCTACTATCGGGCCACCTTTTACATATGACTGACTGTAATAAAGAATCATTAAACTTAAACTACCTAATGAGCTTACGAAGCAAACGTGAACCGTTAATTTTGTAAAACGTTTCGCTTCGAATTGGTATGATATTGTGTGAATGGCCTTTTGCCGGAGGGAGCAGCCCTTTTCAAAAACTGATATTTCTTACCTTATACTGTAGAAGATACTTCCATTCGGCCAGATCTGTAAGAGATAGTTTTCTGTGGTCACATCGTGCATGTAAGCCCTCTTGGTCCTTAAGAAGTACGTACTCGGGATCCAGATCTGTTTATTGATATTACTACTCAGGGTCAAAATAGGGTCCGAGGTCAGATGACCAAACGCCAACCGTTCGTCTGTCCAATACTGGCGTAGGTATATGTCGATCGTAAAATCCTGCAAGCCGTCACAACAACCGTTTTAAAACATAGAGCAGAAACACATAATACACTATTTAGCCTTCTTGATCACTTAGTTAGTTTGCGGGATATTTCATAAATGCATTGAAAGGCTAATGGTTCAGTCTACCATTCTGACATTGCCCAAAAAACACCTTGTTTACCTCGCCCATAAAAATTGTTTTCAGTTTCTCCTGGGTAAAAAAACTGTCCGAAGAGAAATTGAAGACAATGCTTAAGCAGAATTTTGGGCGATCAACAACGTGTACTATATGAGCACTGGAAACAGTGAAGGACTAGAGTGTGTTTGAGGTATTTTACTGCCAGTGATAGAAAAGACAACACGAGCAACAGCAACACTGAAAACAAGCAACAAAAACAACAATAACAACAACAACTGAACTAAGGGAAGAACGCATGACCGCGGATTACTTTTGATGAAGCAATATATTCAGTATATAAGATTTTATGAATACAGAGTAATAGTTCTGAAAATGTAATTATAGTTCTTTCTACTGAATTGGCCAAAATGGCTCTGAGGCGGAACCTTCCCGCGACCAGAGGGTGGGTGAAAATCATAGACTATTAAATTATTGTTACCATCTTAACTTCTTCCATTGCCCAAATGTTAGCAACATACATATCAACACGGACCTCTTGAGGAGAACCTAAATTAACGAGAAAAAAAGAAATAAATGGATAAAAATTGACAATGTTCATCAAATTAAATGGAGTGCTTTAGAGGGTCAATAAACGTTCCTCCCTCCTTTGGTTTTCAAAAGAAACCCTGGTAGGAAACGTTAGTGAGTGGGAGTGGAGAAACTCCATCCCTTCCCCAAGAGGTACAAACAGGCCTTTCCGTAGGAGACAGACAAGCGTCCGGATAATTCAGGATGGCGATTAAATCTTATAGATGAAGGCTCAAAAGCTCCCGCCAGTTCTTTGCTTGACAAGAGCTTGAGCGATCCACCATGGTGTCAAATCTTCCATCCTTGCTTTGATAAACTGAGGGGCGAAAAATAAATCTAAAAATAGAGGCTGAAGAGTTAACCGGCCGTACGAAGTGGTGATACGCTTGTGAAGGGGTTTAGATATTTTAACACCTTGCTGATGTCACAGTTTTCTAGTGAATTGGGATGGTAGTCTTCAGTGTTAGGTGGAATATTCCTATTTTTTCGGCATAAGCTTGGTCGTTAGTGATGCCTTCTCTCAAACAGAAATTAAAGTTACCTTTCACTCCAGGTCTAATTCTCCTGTCGTAATCTTTCAAAAGAGTTTCCACAATCCAAGTGGAATTCTCATAAGCGCTGGATTTGAATTGTCCTGACCTTTTGCTAAAAATATAACAACAATACTTAAACATTTCGCACCCACTGAAAGGCGCTTTAAAAAATGATAATAATAATAATAATAATAATAATAATAATAATAATAATGATGATAGCTATGATAATGATAATGTTGGTAATAATGATGATAAGAATGGATTGATAACTTTGAACGAACAAAAACCGTACCAAAACCAGGAGGTTGTTTTTTTCATTATTAGACGGTCTTCAACATAATCATTCATTCTTTAACAGCCTGCGTAGAGGGCGTTTTTAGGCGAAAGCTAGAACTAGAATCCAGAACGTCTTTAGCTTCATTTTTGGCTTTTATTTCAACACTCACTTGAAAACGTTCGCATCTAACTCACACGGAAATGCTAGTACAACGTCAGTTTCCTTTTTTTTTTTTTTAATTCTGTCGGAATCAATAAATTTCCTGATTTGTTGTTCATTTAAAACGAAGGTTTTTTTTGTCATTTGATCTTTGGTTCTAGAAAAAAAAACATTTTGGGCCTCGAGGACGTTCACATCTACGGAGCACTTTAAGGTTTGCACCGTTGACAAAACATTTGTTCGTGTTTAGTTTGAGGGAATAATTTTTGTCAATAACTAGATTTATGGCAAGTTACGTACACGTTAATACCTTACCTACTTTGTATTTGTACTTGTTTCAGAACCCGAGTTCAAACTACTGCGTGAACAATTTTGCGAAATTGGCATTGATGACGCACTTATTAAACGGGATTTTATATTTGTTTTGTTAATCATTAATATGGAACTCTATCACACTATGCAAGGTTACTCAGTGTGGTATATGTGATATAAAGCGATACTTTTTAAAGATTTACAGTGAACAATAGAGATATACTGTATATTACCGTTTCATCTGCATGTTTTTTTTACGTTTGCATGGTTAAAACCTTGTTGCCATTACGCTTACAAAACTAATTTCGTGCAAATCGTAGGCTTCATTTCAATTAAATAAGATTATATTAATCCACCGATTCAGGTGTAATCGATACCTGTCATTATCTCGTCTACAAAGGCGTATATTAAAATTAAGATAATAATCATTTCGCAATGCACGAACTTCAATCGATGGAGTCGTTGAAAATTTGGGCAATGAAATTGCCCAGGATCCTTCCAGCGAAAATCGTGAAAAGAGTAAAGACACCTATAAAAAGGAGGAATTATTGGTGAGATTTTTTCTCAGGAAATTTGAAATCACTCCTCTTAGTGAAAAAAAATTGAGTATTCAGCTGCAACAAATATGTTATTTTTAAAAAATCGATTACATGATTCCAGTTTGGCAAAACCTTTTCCTCTTTAAAATGATAAAAAGCGTCAATCCTGGATACTTTGTTTTGGCTTAAGGGTAACTAAAAGAGTTAACATACAAAGTTGATTGGCTTCAACTGAACATAAGAAATGAACAATTTACATCATAACTATGTCTAAATATTCACATGTTATATTTGTAGCCTGAGGTCAATCACGCAATTTTGTGGTTTAAAAGATTACAACTTTTCGTAAGGTTAAATATTTAGTTTTGGAAAAAATAAATATTTGTGTGTACTTAATAACGTGTTTGATAATCTGGTAAAATACAGAAGCTCCTGAGCTCCTGGCAGTGATTGTGGCAATAACATGTGCATTATTTGGGTATCTTTGTCATCCTAACGCAGTTTCCTTTGCTACGATCTCAGTCAGGGCCTAATCACGATACATTACTAGTCTTACTGGGCTGATCTAGTTCGCCATGAAAAGCGGAATAGCCAACAGGTCCTGGTTTTTCGAAACGAGGATAACGCTCAGAACGCTATCTACTTGATAAATCTCTATGTGGATAATACAATTATGGATTCTCGTTTTATATGGTGGATAGCGCTATCCAACGTTTGATCAACCGGGGCTAGGTTGCCAGTGGCCAAAAGAAATGTTAAGACGAAACATGTCAAATAGAAAAACAAAAAAGGATCTTTTTTTGGCCATAAAAGACTGGACTCACCTCGAATTGTTGAAATGAAGCTGATTGCTTGAAGCAAACAAAATCACCAAAAGAACCAAGACAGCTTGAGGTTGGTCATGTTTGTATATCATTCTCGTAATCTTGATATTGTAAGATTACTGCAATGAAAATAAGCCTTCTAATGTTAGACAGAGATAAGGTTCAAGACACAACATGCGATTGGATCATGGATATCTGTATGCATATCGCGATTGCACAGATCATTGCCAAGAGTTCTTTTGCCATTGTTATGGTTCCAAATTTGCACATCAAATGAAGCGCAATAAAAAATACGGAGTATAATGCGACGTGACCGACACTAGGAAGGGCAGGCTGCTCGTCATATTATCTTTCTACCTATCTATTATTTCATCCATTCATTCATTCTTATGTTTATTTATATCTTTTTAAATTACCAAAACAAAAACAATGCAAAACAACAACATGGGCATAAAAAAAAAAAACCACCACCAACAACTACAAATTAAAGTTCGGAGATGATGTTTCGACCTTAAACTTAAACGACGAAGTGATTCCCTTTCCTTCATAAATTATTGACACTTGTAATGGCAGCTTCGATTCATTACGGTGTCTGAAGGAAATTAGTAAAAAAAAAAATTCTTCTAGTTAGAAAGTCTGTGGATAGAATCAATTATTGATAAGCTGTAAGCAGTCTAGCAAAGAAAAATCTCTTTTTAAAAGGCAAGGTGATGCTTTGGTCGGTCTAATTTTTTTATTTTACTTTCCCTCCCTTTTCATTTCACATAAAAGTTCATTTTCCTTTTTTTAATAAAGGGAAACCTCTATTTCTGTTAAATTTCTGGGACTTGATGCTGCCCAACATTATCATTTTTCCGCCAGGGTGTGGCTAACTGAATGTTTATGCAAGTTGTGTTCACAAGCGTATTAGTGAGTGCCCCGGCAAAATAACAAAATTAATTAAAATTTCATAGCTTGTAGAGTTTAGCCTGCGTCGTTAAAAAAGCTTGTAACGTCGGCCGTGAACATGTTTTTCATTCTAAGATTAACAATATATTTCACAGGACAGTGTAATAAAAACAAATTGCACAAGTACTACTTAATAAATAAAAGAAAAACTAGAATTATCACCCACTTGACATTTAAGTTGCCAAACTGTTATCGGTGCGTAAAAAATATTTTAAGTTAGAAGTATTTTAGGAAACAAATTCGAATGTCCATCGATCATTACACCAAACGTTTTATCTTGAAAACACAACATTTACCATTAGACTTACCACACAATTGAAGATTTTAAACGCTTTTGGGAATACAACGAGTAGAGATTTCATTTTTAAGTATCATGGCGTTATATTTACATCAAAGGATTCGTTTTAAGTGGTTTCATGATATTCTGCCTCGATCTCTGCGGGAAAAAATACCAGCGGAACAAAACGTCCTAGTGATGCGTTGAGTAAACAACAACTTGCCTTTATGAAAAGACACAGCACACTTAATCTGATGTTCATCAGTGGACATAAATAATATATGCTTGGATTTAATGTTTTTAAATTTATCTTAAACAGGTAGATAGCAAGTTGAAGGGTCTTAGAAAGTTATTGCCTGAAGAGAGAATGAATACAGCACTTGCTGTTTAATGGAAACATTGCATCATCAAAAACATCATGGGCTGTAAAACTGTGGTCGTATAGGTTCAATATAGGTACTCTAGCTTAAGGACGATTCTGGTCAAATTGGAATTGTGCAAAATTCATGAACTGTAAAACTTTTATTGATTATAGGCAGAAGCTGTTTGTTATATTTATAAGGCAATCGCTGCAATTGTGTTGAAAATTTGTTTTTAAATAACGAAACTTCTACTGGACTTTCAAGTCAGTGTATAAACAGCCAAAAATTAATTGTACCTCTGTTTCTAACTTAACATGCTGCTTCTCCCGTCAAATTTTGTCGCTCAGATGGCTTTTGTCTAGTGTCTACGGCTTCTTTATTGTGCGAAATTAAATCTTGAGTAAATTGCTTGATTCCAGTCTCCTCTCACAAGCACATGTTTTTTCATGCTCAAGATCTTTCAAGAAAAAATTGGTTTATGCTAGAGAGAATGTGATCTGTGAATCTGGCAATATATAAAAAGTTTATGGGAAGCCGTATCATTTCAACATTTACAAAAGAGCACTTTTGAAGTAACCTTGAAGTCCTCCAAACACTTTTTTAGTCACTGAAGGATTAAATTAAATTTAAGTGCTTGATATAATCTGTTTTTCAAAGTCTTTAATGTTCAAGTAATAGCAATATATAGACCTTTCACAAGTACATACTTTTTTAGCTTACTTTCAAAACACAATAAATAAAACATGCTGAATTGACTTTTTTTTCTCATTGTAAGAAAGTATTACTTTCAGGAAGATCAGTATAAACTCTCTAAGAACATATTTACTATTAAAACCACAGTTCAAGCAGTGAACTAATAAGCGAATTTCCGTTCTAGAATACGAAAGTCGAACGGATCTGTGTTGTGTATTATGGCAAATTTAGCTCTGGTGAGACATATTACGGTTTGAAAATTAATTTAACGAACGAGCGTTACAAAAACCATAAATAAAAATCTCATGCGAGGTACAGTAATTAAAAGACAGAAATACGGGGTTTTCTGCTTATAAACAAACAGCTTATTGTCGGAAAAAAAGCTCCCCGGAATTCCTGACAAAATTGAACCAAAATAATTTACACAATTTAAATAGACTTGTGATTAATCTGAAAATGCTTTTTCTACATTTATGCCTTCTTTATTTTTATTTCACAGAGGTGATAATTTTTTACTAACACTTATATAAATTCCCTTATTGAAATTTTAGTTACGAAAAGTCGTTGACATGTTGAAAATGAAAGGCATTTAGGTTAATGTTAAAAATAGAAGCATGAAGTAAATTAATAACTAAATAACATTAGACTCGACTACTTGCAAGTTTTAAAATAACCAATAAATTACAAACACAGGAAGGAATTACGACATATCTTTCCAACAGAGAGACTGGCAAAATTTCCAAGTAGCGAGCAATCCTACTCGTATGCTCATAACTGAATTGCATAAGAACTGACAAATTTGCTGGAAAATCAACGTTTCAAGCTTTTAGTTATAGAAGTGCCAGTTATCAGTGAGATATTTCCACCTTTAAGGATAACAATGAATAAAACATCACGAAAGAGCGAAGTGAACTTTATCAGAGACCAATTTGCCACCCGTACGTTAGGAAATGACCAAGGTATTAAAAACTACTGTGGCATCGCAGCATGATCGTTTTGAAACGCCACGCGAACCTGTTCGTCAAATAACTATAGAGGTGAAAATAAAATTGGGTAAAAATTCACAGTCAAAAGAGGTTTTTGAAACTATGACTTAAAATAATTAATAAGCGATGAACGAAGTACGCCAACAATAAAGCAAGAAAAACTAGAGATAGACTAACCTTCTGACGTTGTTGGTCTTGATACGTCTTATGGCTTTCCACTGACAACACAATTCACAGCTGTAACTCTGTAAGCAATCACAGAATTCGAATATTTGCCCGATAACCGTGTACAATGTCTATTCACGAAACCGTATCTTAAAATCAAATCAAGAACTTTTATCTTTCAAGGCATCAACGATCACGATATCATCAAAGCCCCAGAACTTCAAAACCCATAAAAAGAGTGTGATGATTGGTGAGGCTCTTCCATAAAAGATTAACTGAGTTTCGTCACAATTTTATGGAAATGAGACCTGGATTAAACAACTTTATGAACTATGTCAAAAAAACCTTAAAGGAATTAAACTATGAAAGGAAAATGCGACAGCTCTGGATTCTTTTCGAACTTTAATTAACCTGTACTTAAGCACATAAGACTTGCTCTTTCATCTTATCTATAGTTAAGAATCAATTTTGCATTTGAGAACTAACCTCTAATGGCAAAAGTGTATAACTGAAGCATTATAGAATCATTTGAGAGAACAAATCCTGAATAAAAGCTTCACAATAAGGAAAAATTCTTCATCGTTGCATAAGCCCTTGTTTTGTTACGATTAAGCTTTCTGTAAACAAACCAGCCATGATATCTCTTCAATAAATCACAGGCTCAGAGAACAGAGAAAGGTTTCTGATGCTGCTACACACATTTGTAATTACAAGACGCAAATGTGTTGCTTAATATTATCATGTTCTCTATTTTAATTCGAGAAATGAAGGACGAAAAGTACCTTTCTATCACGAGACATGTTTTTTGTTGCTGATTACTTGTTTCTGATTGGGTGTACCTAGAGGTCTTTGCATTCTGGGTGCATGGTTTTATTTTCTGAAAAACTAAGCTGCAAAATAAACGACGTCCAAAATATTATAAAGCCAACAGTGTCTTGACTTTGATACTCCTACATTTTCTTTGCATGGACATTTTCTTATAAATTCATCTCAGTGGCGTTCCAATTTTACCTCATCAGCCAAAAGGAAAATAGATATTTAAACAAATCCCTAATCCACAGAGCAATGTTACAAGATCTTGCAAAGTTAAAGTGAAAACAACACAAAAGTAGTTTTGAGAGATAACTAAGCAGCATGTTAATTGAAATTCATGGAGGGGCATTAATCCGTAGTACACAATGTTGACTGATTGATAATGAATGTAATGCTTTAGATTAAATTCTTGTTGCATGTAGCCTCACATTAATCTTGACAAACTCTTAACACGAAGCATGCCCGAAGGCCGACAGCTCATTTTTTAAAATTGTTGTAGTGATTTTAATTCAACAGTTATATACATCGAAAATGACCGCGAGGAATTTTTGTGCTTTGCTATTTATACTCCTTAGCAATAGTTGCAAATAATTTGCTACTTTTGGGAATAAGAAACATTTTCTAAGTACAGTCTGCTAATTAAGATTAGTAAATAAAGAAAGTATGGATCCCAGGAACCTGAGCAAATGTAGTTTAATTAGGTTATATGCTGCCGCGCATGTGCAAATCACGATTTTGATAGATGTCCGAGTGTTTTTTTTTTTAATTGTTCCATTATTTACACAAGTCGAGACTATTCTTTTGATAAATGCCTCTTTACCTTTATTTATCCAATGGTATCTTAATAGCTACACTTTTCACTGATTCAAAACAAACCGACAAGAAACTGTTACCTTACTGTGTACACGCGCAAGTCACTAATAGAATGCGACCCTGTACGATTGAACGACGACAGTCTCAGGATAAAAATCTACAGAAAAAACGTTTTGATATGAAAAGTACATATACATGAAATGAAATGATCCACCTTAAGCACCACTTTTTTATCACAACATACTCGTTCTAGAATTTCCTTCTATTTCAATGCAAACTCACAAGACAGGAAATTCAGTTTTTAGGCTGCAAATTCTACAGCACGCATTCAGTTCTTAGCTCGGAGAAAATGTATTTCGCATTACACAGAAGATTGTCGGCTCAAAATCAAAATTACTTTTTCCATGGAGGCTCATTCTTGACCAGGGAGGGGGGGGGGGGGGGGCACTGCCATGTATGGGCTATATAGGTATGTGCCGCTGTGAAGGGTATGGTTTTCAAGCAGTTTACTCTAGGATAGGGTATATAAATCAGAGCGTTTGGGTCTAGAACAGGGTATCATTTTTCAGGAATCTGATCAGTTGGTTGCCGGTTTTATCTAGACTAGGGAAACAGCTACTCTAGGATAGGGGGGATTTGGGGAGTTTACTCTAGTATAGGGTAGCAAAATTCAGCTGAAGTAGCTCTGGTATAGGTTAAGGGTTCCAGGGTCCCAGCGGCACATGCCCACCCAGAAATTCCTGAAGTACCCCCCCCCCGGGTGTCAGGTTTTTAAGAATTTTAGCTTTTCACTGTATGCACAATCTTCATCGCTCAGTATTGTCACATGAATAAGTCACGTGAGAACATATGATTAAAAATCTCGAGAAGTTCATAGCCCCCATTTCAAATTCCTTTTTTTAGATAAATGAACGTTTATAGTTATCTGATCATCGAAACGTCGATTTTTAACCTTTTACTTCTACTAACTCTCCTAAAGTCATTTAAAGGGGCATTTTGACGCAGCTCAAACGTTTTTCCAGACAAAAGGAAACATAAATTCATGTCACGGGGGTTAGTTATATAGTTTTTTATTAATCGCGAAGTGATGTACAAAGTATTGTGCACGTAATCAGTTCTTGTTTTGTAGAAAAATGTTATCAAAATACGGAATTTTTACGCTTAAAATGTTAATTCAAACCTAAATTGATGTAATATGTATATGAAAAAATTTTCAAGTTTTGGACGTCGGAGTAGTTGATAAATGTAACAACTTTGTTCCAGTTTTGAGCTCAAAACATTTTTCAAACTCATGATTACGTTAAAGCCCAAACGCATTAAAGAAGTCATTTGGAATGCGAGAAAACAAACAAACAAAAAAGAGAAACAAGCAAACAAAAAAACCTATGGAAAGTTCCATTGACTCATGTTTGCAAATGAGAGGAGACATTACACTGGGCGGATTACCCTTCGTTCTTTCTATCATTTAAGACTGAAACTACGAGTCATAGAAACAACCAAGGTTTCATAACCATGTTTTGTAAAACAGCAGACATAACTTGTTTATTATTAATGAGTCGTACCCCGTTTTTCTTTCACACATAAATTATACATTGGGTAGCAATTTCCACATAATTATCAACTTCAATAGAGCAAATAGCCTTATAATAATTGTCTCATAACAATGTCAGAAAATTGAATGTCAAGGATTTAAATATTATATATCCTTTTTTTTAAAAAAAGACCCATATCTAGTAACAACATAAAGCAAGTCCATCAAGAACAACACTCTACTGATACAAAAAATGTCAATGCTGAGAGGCTATTATCGAATGCTCAAGACATGAAGTCATTTGTTTTACCAAAGAGAATATTGCGTCCGCTGATGTTAAGAGGTAGACAAGTTCCTTTAGGAACTAAATCTTAAATTTGAGATAACTTGATCTAAAATGGATTTGATTTGGCTATGCCTCCGAAATGAAAAAACCCTGAAGGAAAAAACCCGTAGGAATACGACGTTTAATCAGGAAAAGATTCAAGTCAGTTAAGTGACGAAAAACTTACGTTTTAAAGTGTCGATTTTTGGCTTGGTGGCATCATGTGGCAATATCAATGATGTCTCAGCAGTGATTTTTGATGCAAAAGTAACTTTCTCAGCATGTGTGTGACGGCTTCAAGTGACGTCACGAAAGTGACACCTTTTAGCCAAAAGACATGCGCAGAGGCGAGAGAGATATCAGAAATCTTCAAGACAAACTGAAAAAGAGGAGAAAAAATTAGTCATTTTCCGATTTTTTTCCTGGTCGAGAATATTTGCATTATTAGTCGACAACTTTCCAGGTCAGATTTATATAACGGCAAATAACAGAGAACACGTTGCAAAAATTTCTTTTTAATAGTACCAGGGTTAAAGTTTGTCTGCTACCATAAAGACATTTTTTGATCATTTTGATGCATTTCAAAACATTGCCGGCGGTCTGCCCTGGCGGGCTTGCTGTCATATTTCAAATTAATACCACCAGAACCGGACCCAAAAAAGCTTCGTAAAAACTATTTGTAATTTTCCATTTCTTTCATTCACAAAACAAATTTCTACAATCACTGACTAATGTGATTGTTAATGCTTTACTCAGCAGGCAAGCAATTGAATCTAGCTCATTATCTTAAGAGACAATTTTCGTAAGAGACAGTGAAAAATTAAGACACAATATCCCTCAGAATCACTTTCGACCTTTCTCTTCGTAAACACCTTTACAAAATTAAGGAAATATTGTCAGTCTTCACAACATAATTAGAGTTGTGTCAATGAAAAACAAAAGTTGTTCTAATGACTAGCTTTCATGAGCGACGGAGAGATGGTCAGAGTTGTAATTGAAGTCGTATTAAAAACGACTGCGAGGATGTCTAAAAAAAAACGAATAAGCCGTAGGTAGAATTTCCGAATATGATTATAATTCGACTGTTTACGATCCAGTGAAAAATGTTGGTTTAATTTAAAAAGGCACTGGTGGTGGTGGTGGTAGTGATTGCGAAACAAAAGAAGCAGTTTTTTGTGAATCAAGACAGGGCCAATCAAATACAACAGCCGCTTTAAACTTATCGGTGTATCACTACAGGAATACATCTCGCAATTTTTAAAACAGAGTTATAGTTTTACGCTATTTGGTATTGAGTAGAAATTGTGATTTAGAGTAGGCGCTCTTCAATTTTCCTATAATTAATTTATCGAGCAAGACGCTAGAGAGGGGATCATCGTACTGAGTGTCCTTCTCTCTTGCGCTCATAAGTGTTTCGCCTTCATTATTTTTTGTCCGTCTGCATAGTTATTAGCACCACGGCAAAACACACACAACGTTATTTTTTCCCTTTGACAACTGAAAAACTACAGGTAAGGATGAAAAAAGCAATATTGATGTTGACTGTGTTGAGTATGTGATTACCAAACCTGTACGCATCGGCAACAGTCCTCCTATTTCATAGTTCTCTATTTACCATGAAGTGAAAGCATAAGCACTGATGCAGAAAATGACGTTTCTTTTCATTTTAAGTGCTTCGTATGTGAACAAATAATTAGCAAATAATAAGCCTAGCATTGACGTTTCTTTTTTATATTCGTCAATTCAATGATTGAAAGTGGTCATGCGCAGTTCACAGGGCCTTATCGAACTTTTAAGTCTTCACCGCCTTTACCACGGATAACCGCATACTCTTTTCTCTCGTTTTACTGAGCCGTGATAAATTATCAGAAGTGGATAAAAATTAATAGCATAAGCTACGAGAGAAAGCCGTTAGAGTGTGCGGATTCTACTGTCGCAAGATATTCTCTTTTTTAATTTCAGATTTGCGTTTTCTTTCAGGATGTCCGTCACTCGTAGCCTTGTAATTGATTGGTGGTTCATTGTTTTAAATAAAAAATATTTCATTTGCATACCTTTTTCACGAACCATTACTGTCCCCAGCTATCCACGTACATGTAAGCCAGCATCTACGGAAAAAAACAGAACCTACATATTTAATGACAGACTTTAAGGAAAATCTTACGCGGCAATTTCCGTTAGTCCACTTTCAATCTGTTATATTGGGCGATGTAGGTGATAATTATTTGTTAGGCGCCAGATTACGTCTACCGCGTTTTATTCTCACAATTTAAATGCCAAGAAAACAAACGTACTGCGACACACTTTGTAGAAACCGATAAACAATTCAAACTGAGGACAAAATGATTACTAAGTAAACGTTTTAAAACCACTTACCGGTTCGGTGAATTCCAATTTAACTACCACAAACGCTATAAGGTAGCAAGGAAACCATCAAATCCTTGGAAAATCAACAGAAAACTGGATGGCAACGTGAAAGCTAATAATTGAAATCCAGCAGTGCCGATATTGGCAAAGAGGAAGCGAAAGATTAAGTTCCTTCCTCTTAACCGATTTTTCATCATTTCCTGCAGTCCATGTTTGCGATTCTCAAATTGAGTACGTCGTTTGATATCGAGACTCTAGCCATGCAGCTGACTTTCCAATATAAACAGAGCAAAATCAAAAGCCGATTGTTCACTAAATAAATCATCATCAAAGAAACGTAATTATTTCAGTGCAAATACTATTTCAAAGTGGCGAAATACATCAAAGTTTCTGATCTTAGACGATTGAAAATATCGTTAATTAAAACTGGTAATTTTGTCACAGATTTTGTGTGGAACGCATTTAAAGCAAGATTGATTACAGTTGCCGTTAATGAGCTGCGAGAAGTAAAGTGACGGAAGGTCTCTCATTTGATGATTGGAGGGGCAACCGAAGCAGGTGTGCATGAAAATTAAACTCAGTGCTCCATCGACCCTCCCAAGGTTACCAGAATCAAAGAGCACTATGCATTCAAACAAAATCTGCTGGAAGTCTGGTATCGAAAACTGAATGGATCTATTCGGTCCCACAGTAAAAGTGCCGAACGAAGGTCAAGTATCTTTGTCTGTGGACGTAAGTCAGGTTGTAATTGCAGTTGTCATTGTCGTGAGTACATTGTAAAGTGCATGTAAATCGTAAATTTGCGTTTATTTGTCAACTCCCTTGGCACAAACAAATCTATCCAGAAACTTGAGTCCATACTCCGCTGAAAGGACGTTGGGTTCAATTGACCAAGCAAACGCAAGAGAGAGCAATCTGGACACAAAATTGGTCCTTACTGAGAAAATAAGGCTGGCCCAAAGTCGAGTTTATTTTCCGTCCGGAAATTCCGGAGTTTTTGAAATTTGAATTTGAAATTTGTTTCGCTGGTTTCTGACGCTGAATCTTTTGATAAAAAATAAAAAAAACAAAAACAAAATACATACAACCACTACGAATAAGAATAAACACCAATCCAACATATTTATTTCATACTGACAATTTATTTTCTCACGATTATCCCCAGAACTTCCCATATTCGATCGAAAACTCAACAGGGAGTCCTTTCGGTCCCTTCGCCTCCATAAGTTCTAGTGAAAAACGGTTCCAAAGTTTACAATTGGTAATAGAGATTAGTAAGTACTTCGCTGTATTGTCTGTATGGCTCTCTCTCTCTCCGGCTTTTTCTTTCGCATATCGATGACTGTACTTTAGTAATCTTACTTTTTTTCGTATGGGATTGAGCACCGCTTTCACATTTGCCTTAAATTCCATCCTTCCAAAGTTCTCTTAGTGGACACACTCGTTAAATGCAGACAGCTCTGCTTACGGTCACCATGGACAAAACTTCGTTTGGACTCCCTGCTCATATAACCGTTCTCTTAAGTGGCGAGCTTCAGTTGAGTGTTTACTTCCCGTGTGTGTCCGCCTAAGAAGCTTTGATTGCATTGTACATTTCAGGTAACCTGGGCTCAGAACTAATTTTAGCAGCTCTCATACATTTTCTCTTACGTGGTCGCTCTAAAATTGGCCACTTAGTTTCATTTCGCCTTGATTGTTATTTCCTAAAGAACACTTACGATCATTCGAATAATTAATTTAATCACCTGTCTGTCTAAACGATGTCTGACAGAAGTCTAAGACCCTGTTTACATGGAGTGGGGGACCCCGGTCTAGTAGGGTTGGTTTCTTTTGTTTTCACGTTATGGGGGACACACAGGACACACAGGAACTTAACCTGGTCCCAGAGGTTTTTCTTGAAATTGTTTTGCTCTCTCTTTCGCGAAAATTTCAAAAAAAAAACCCCGCTGTGACCGGGGGAACAGAAACTCAGCACTTATCTAAAAAGGTTAAATAATATCTAAATAATCTAATATATCTAATCACTTAGTACGTGAACATTAACTACCTGTTATTAAGTTCCTCTTTCAGAATTCACTTTGTGCTATATTCGTAGTGATCAGAGCGATTTTGGTCAAAGAATGAACAAGGCAATTGTTGTAGCCTTACACCCTTAGTTGGGAAAGACGTTCACCCCAGAAAAGCCTCTACAGTGCTTACTATGATTTCTAATTTGTGTCTTTACTTTTAAGAACACTCGATTCATAAATACTGTCTAAAAACATAACCTCATATGCTTGCAGAAGTCGAACTGCTCTTCTAATACCCTTGTATTCAATCTCACTCATCTTTCCTTTGTCATTAGCTTTGAAGGCCTCTATGACCTTGACGGCCCCTTCGTCCAGGTCACACACACCAAAGAAACGAAGGAAATCTAGGTCTTCGTGTTTCATGTCTTATTTCTTCTTCATAGAGTCTTCAAGACTCAAACACATTTGACCAAACGTGGGAAAATTGACTGCAATAGCTGCCACAATCTGCGGGATTTCTCCGTAATGAGCTAAGTAGCAAAAATACGACGGATACTCCTGTGCACTGGCGTGGGGCTCGTAATTCTCTAAATCCAATTCGGAAAGTCCCATCGCTTTCGCCATGGCGAGGAGTTTTCTGTAAGCAAGTTTTTGACCGTTATAAAAGAAGCTGAAGTACTGGCGTATAACGTCGCTGCCTTCGCACCTGGACACCAAGTGTTCCATGCTTCGAATGTCAGCTAATACGATGTAATATTGCTCACAAAGAAATGCGACCATGACTTTGAAGGGAAGTGTACCAGCCTTTGCTTCTTGGACCACTCTGTGATTTACCAACTTCTTAACATGTTCAATACAAAATGGCTCCTTCTGCAAAGAAGCTAGAACCTCTTTGGCAGATTTAATTGTTGTGACGACCGTTGCCATTGTCGCAACAGCTGGTAAATGGGTCTCTCTTGATTTTCTGTGGAACAAAAGGACTTGATATGATCAGGGAGAACGTCAGACACTTTGTGGTTTTTTTTTGATCGTGGAATATATCGTACATGTGTTCAATAACACGGTAAAAATGCGCATAAACAGCCTTTCAAATGTACATACCTCACAAAAAGATGTTTTTTGTGTTGTTTTCTTACTGTTTCTTGCCCCATAAATGCCGTTTTAGCAAATTTGATGTTCTGGTTTCTCGCCTACTCAACCTGGGCCCAGTTGTTCGAAGGTCCATTAGCGCTAACCTGAGGTTAAATTTTGGATCCGGGTTTTTTTTCTTTTAATTCGAAAGCATTTTCTCGGATAATTTTTCCCTACTCTTTTAAGATCATCCAATCATCATATTGCAGATGAAAAGAATTTAACTGAATATGCTGTTTAAGCTTTTAAATCTGAATTCAGATTTCGCACTAATCTTAACCCAACTTTGAACGACTCAGCGCTGTGGTTTCCCGCCAAGGTACGTTTCACATACAAAAACGTGTAGGGGGGGGGGGGGAGGGGTGGGGAACAACAGGTTGACGCAAGTTTTACGACGTCGCGGGTTTTAAAAGCCGAAGCCAACGTGAATCCGGTTGAACTAGATAATTTTTCTAGTGTACAAAAACCTCGGTTGTTTTTCGTGGTTGCGCGTGTGCTTTCCGGCCCATGGCTTGTAAACGAGTCGATTTGTAAGAAGAGCTCCCTGGGTAACATTGCGAATCTCTCTTTGTCAGAGTTCAAACTCGTCCCCAGGGTGTCGAACTTGGCATGAGCTAATGTTTTCCCCTGTCACTGCTCCCAGTCGAGGAGATTTCGACCGTCCCGCGTGGCTAAGCCAAGAGCAACGGCTTTCCGTAGTCCGTTGCGAATGATAGTGCCACCATATTGAAGAACGAGAAGATCCTGAGGACGAGGTTGGGACAGCAGCGCCAAGTTCAAATTTTCTGTTTTATTTTTTGCGCTCTAGACGCTTGACGCCATGGCTCAATGTTTGGAGCTAAATTGCATTTTTTAAGAAGGAGAATTTTCGGTCTATGTCTATGCTCAAATGAAGATTTGGAGCGATTGGAGTCGAACGAGGGTGATCTTTGGAGCTTTTTCTCTGGTAGAGTAAGAAAGTCGACTAGCCGAGGTTTCCCTTGTCGTCCTTTTAGTAGGCGGGAAACCAGAATTTCAAAGCCTGCGTAGCTAATGAACTTTATTTATTATTATTATTTTTTTGTGGTTCGATAAGTAAGAGACACGCGCGAAAGCTGAACCGAGGTCCAACCTAAAAACGATGGGGGAGGAGGTGAGGGGAGAAGGCAACGTTTTCCTGTTTGACCTCGCGCGTAACTTGCGATCCGATCCGTGAGCCGGCGCGATCCTCGCGCGCGGCCGTTTAAATACCAACCAAAAATGAAAATCATAGAAAAAAACCGCCAGCTACGCAGGTTAAGAACATCATAATTTTCATGTTATGCATGAACGACGCTGGTTCTTAAGCAACTTGTCCAATCTCCAATGAATATCCACCTCACAATCTAAAAGATTCTTTTATAGCAAGAACAGATTATTCAGAGGCCTGTTGATTGCCAGTCGTGTTGTTTTGATCCTTTCGTGACACTAGCTTGCATTCTTAGCATAACATGACAAACGAGCTTATAGAGCGTGAAAGTCAGGCGAACAACGGTGCACAAGGGTGCACAAGTCACATAAGGTGCAAGGACAAGCAAATTAAACTGACTCCTGCTTTGTTTGATGTAAAACTTAAAAAGCAGCTGCAACTAAAAACTGACAAAACTCGATATTTAAGTTATTTGTACAACTATCCCCCGCCGTTTGATAGAAACGCTCGTTGCTCTTTGAGTAAACAAAAGTAAGCCAACAAACACATTAAAGTAAGCATTGATAAAAGCTGTTACGAGAAAAGCACAAAAACTTGAAGAGAATGAGTACATAGTGTGCCTAAACACTTGCGTGTATCTCGAGTGTCTGTACAAATATTTCTTACCTCGACAAATGCGATAGCTGAAGATAAGATGATTGAAAGGCAATATTGTTCCTCGCTGTTTCCTTTCAAGACCCCACGAGTCTCTCAGGTTGAACTGGGAACCTGCTGAGGGAGGTTACTGCAGTCGCGCGAGAGGGAGGGGGGGGGGGGGGGGGGGCTACGCTTAACATGGCAATTATCCCAGCGAACACAACAACCTCATCGCGGGCGAAACAAACTCGGCCACAAAAATTAGGTGAAACTTCAAGTCGCTATATCCACATGCAAATTCTCCAGACTAATCTCCATATACACCTCCTTAAAAAGTAAGGTAATAGTAGATGATAAAAGACCCTTTTAAACAATTTTTATTGCGACGTTCTCCATTTATATAATACTGTGATTGCTACAGAAGTTCAGTAACATCTGTAAACCTGAAGAAGGCTGGTATGGCCAGCCGAAATATTGCTATAAAAACAATACTCGTTGTCTTAAATCAGCCTTGCAGTAGTCTTTGGACTTCTCGTTCTTGGTTCCTTATATTTTAGCTGATTAGATCTCTTTTCTAGAGATCCAACGTTTACAACTAGCAGGATCTTCGTCCACGGTTTTTGAAGTTAATTTAATCCTTTATTATAAATGATCAACCCATTTTCCTTTAGTGGTGACTTTATTAATTCTCATACCTTTTTTTCTTGATGACGTATTGATGATACACATGTATTGGGAGAAAAGTCAGATATTACATAATTCATCAAATTAAACTCGATAGCAATAACAGCAGTCAGCTTTTGTTTGTGTTCTTATTATAGAAAAGCAAAAGAAAAGAAAGGAAAGAAAATGGAAGAAGGAAGAGATTTTGAAAATCCTTTCAAGTGGAAGAGTCATACACGCTGTCCCAGAACATGACCTCATAAGCTTGCAGGAGACGAACTGCTCTTCTTATGTCCTTGTATTCAATTTCATTTAGTTTGCCTTTGTCGTTAGCATGGTAGGCCTCTATGACCTTCATGGCCCCTTCATCAAGGTTACCAGCCCCAAAGAAGCGAAGAAAATCCAGGTCTTCCTCTTGCATTTTGTAGTTTTTCTTCAAAGCATCTTCCAGAGCCAAACACATTTGACCAAAAGCGGGGAAATTGACCGCCACAGCCGCTGCGATTTGTGGGGCTTCTCCATAATGAGCTAAGCGACAAAGATAGGAAGGATATCCCTGGGCATTGGCTTGAGGCTCGTAGTTCTCAAGATTCGAATCGGAAAGTCCCATAGTTTGTGCCATGGCTAGAAGTTTTCCGTGGGCCAGTTTTTCTCCTTCATAAAAATACTTGAAGTACTCGCGGATAACATCATTGCCTTCGAACCTAGAGACCAAGTGTTCCATGCTGCGAGTGTCGGCTGCTACGATGTGGTACTGTTCACAGAGAAATGTTTCCACGACTTTGAGAGGAAGTGTACCAGCTCTAGCCTCTATGACTACACGATGATTTCCCAGTTTCTCGTCAGTCTCGAGAGAAAATGGTTCCCTTCGTAGAGAAGCAAGAATTTCTTTCGCAGATTTCATGTTAAAGTGTAGCCGTGATCACGGAGAGTAGCGGAGAACTTTTTTAATTTCTGCGAAACGAAAACATGACACTGTCAGTAGCCAGATCTCTTATTTATTCGTTTAGTCGTTCGTTTATTCGTTCAATTAGTTCCTTACTTGCGCATCACAGACAAACGCTCTACAAACTAAAATTGGGTGGTAATGAAAACCGCTTCCTTATAGGCTGCATCTTTCTAGTAACATCAAAGTCCATCAAAAAGCAAAAGGGGAAAAGCTAGACACCGTAGGCTTCAGCCGAACTGTCTTAATACCATACATAATGCAACAAACAAAAGGGAGCAGCCTCTCTTGGAGGTAACAGGTACTAAAATGATAACTAGACCGGCGGTCAAATAGCTTATAGGTCATTTCTAAGTTCCAAAAACTCTCACTTTCAAATTGAGGCTAACTGCAAAACCCTTTCTTGTAGAAATGAGTTTTGTTTACATGAGGATAAAATCAATGGCTTTGCACTTAGCCTCACATGTTAACATGCTAGTAATTTTTTGGATTAAACGGAAACGGCCGTAAATGTTCATCTGGGCCGAGTTGTTCAAAGCTAGGTTGAGATAACCCAGGGTTAGTGCGAGATTTGAATTCAGATTTGAAAGCTTAAAAAGCATTTCAGTTTTAATTCTCTTTTTCTACAAGTTGATGATTGGAAGTTCTAAAAATTACAGAGAAAAATAAAAAAAAAATGCTTTTGAACATAAGAAAAAGAAACCAGGGTTAAGCGCTAATCGGCCTTCGAACAACTGGGCCCAGATCTGTATTTCTTCTATACGCTACTATACTGAAGAACAACAACAATAGCACGATCAGAGGGTGGTCTGCCTGTGCCTTGACCCGACTTGACTTGCTGCCACGCAGATGAACGCGCGCAGCACGGATGGGTTCACTTTTTATTTGTCTGTATAAGAGGTCAATTTAATACGTCCGACTTCACTTAAACTTTACTTGTTTAAAAGGTCTTTTCAGTAGGTGTTCTTGCGCAGCAAAGACTGTGACTGAAAATGCAACGATTCGACAAAAATTGCGTGACGTCAAAGTCCAAGTCATAGCTAATCCATGCAACGGATTAAAACTTATGCAAATTCACCGAGCTTCATTGAACACGGTTTCAAGCAAAATATAACCCATCCTACCTGAATTACGCGGTTACTGTCCTCTGATCAAGGGAGAACCGGTAGAAATTATATCAAGACGGTTCTCCGCATGACAGTCATCTTATCTTAAGCACAATGTTATAAATGTCAGGAAATATTTTTCCAATGCAACCCTGACTGACTTTAGACCAATTTAGGTTCAATTCGTAACAAATGATGTTTGAACAAATTCAACGATTACAGAAAGAGTTACTTCTTTCAACTCCAAAGTACGAGTAATTGAATTAAGAGGATAAAGTATAATTCGAAGGGATATAACAATTATCGACATCATTAAGGCGAACAGTGTTAGTTCACCGGACGATATTTCATGATCATTTGCTTTTACGAGACAACGTAAAACTAAAATGAAATACAATAAAACATTTCCTTAGCCAAGGCGCTCTGTTAACTCCTCAGTAATTCCATAAATGCACTTATAACACAAAAGAGAGATGAATAAATAGAGAGGAGGTGATAGGTGTTGAAGGCGGTCCACTGCTTCAATCTGAATGAAGTTAAGTTAAATTTAAACTTACCTCAAAGGGATGTGCGAAGAGGAGCCAAATTGCGTGACGGGATCATGAGATAGCACAGCGGTTTGTTTTGTGGGCGCCGATTAATTATCGTTTCTCTGAACCTTCTCAAGCAAGTCTCCGAAGACCAAATTAATGTTATATAGCCAGAAAAACAGAGTCCCCTAAAGTTCGTATCGCATTCATGATAAAATAATGACATTAGACACAACTAACCGGGCAAATAAAGAACACAATTAATTCCCCCACCACCACCCGCTAGGAAAATTACGTTTCACTTCAAAATAGAGGAATCGGACACTGGAAAAAAGGATAAAAATTCCCATTCCTTTCGTCAGGTAATGCACATCACGACTACCAAAACTTAACAGCCCACTCCTCATTACGGAAGAGTAGCAAATACTTCTATCTTCAAACCACCCTTTCCATTAAAGTTCTTCATCAAAAAAATACGTGAATTTAATCTCAAAAAGTTTCTATCAAGTGGTCTCGAGTTAATTTCATGCTAAGGCTAAAAATAAATGAGCAAGGGAAATTGGTATAAAAATAATTTTATTAATTTTCTTGCTTGTTTTATCGACTTAAATTTGCACAATACATATCGAAAGCAGCTCAATTCAAGCCTCGTGGGCGTATTCTCCGTCACCTATGACTGTCGTGAATGGAAGTCCTTTTCTCCGTACATTTTTCGGGCAACACGACGGCAGGCATGACCAACAAGCACTCGAGAAAGAGTGTCCTCAGCCTACGACAAGGAAAAAGAGCATGTTTTACAAATACAGCTACCTTATTCTCCTTTATTTTCGCGGGACTTAAATTTCGCGAAAATTTTCTCGCCACATATCGCGAGTCTTTAATTTCGCGATCGCGGAGAAAAATTGTGTTTGCAGGGAATTTAATTTCGCGAAATTGACGATTAAGTGACTTTATTTTTTCTTTTTTACAAAAATTTTACGTTAATCAACAATTGAAACAAAACCAATATGCTGTCCCTGTTGAGGTGATATGTGAAATGGACAATACACCAAGGAACAGGGCAATAATGGAAAGATACAAGACACTCGTAACTACACACTACAAGGACCCGGGACAGGATGGTCAATTTGACGACTGTACAAAGGATGTATTGGAGGAACTGTGCAAAGATGATTACTCAGATGCCGAAGAAAAACTTGAGGCGAATCTTGACACTGATTAACATCTAAAGTTGATAGATGACAGCTCTTTGTACTAACACCTTGTGTTAAACATTGTTTAGGACCCTTAAAAACACAAATAAATACAAATACAAATGATTTTTCTATGTCCATTAAATTTCGCGAGATCAAAGTTCGCGGTCGTTATTTTTCGCGGATCTTTAAGTTCGCGAATTTTTTAAAATCGCGAAAATCGCGAATTTAAGAACCCGCGAAAATTAAGGAGAATAAGGTAGCTTGTTTTGCAGAGACCCCGATTTCTTTACTTTGAATCACTGAAGCCACTATTGAGAACCGAACCTCCTCTGCATTTTTTTTTTTGTAATAAATAAATGCTATGAAGAATGACTGAACTCCTTATGCGCCATTACCTTTTATCTTCGAGCATCTGACTGTTTTGAGACAAAGCGGTGGAAGGCGATCTGGACCCACGCCTGATTAATCAAATTTCTAACTGATTTGTGAGGCTATGTTCACACTTAACTGCGCCGACTCGAAAATCATACCGGATAGGGCTTCTGTTCACACATAACAACGGTGATTGTAACGGAGTGAAGCTGCGCTGCGCCGATTTTAGAAGTGGAGCGTCACATATCGGATAGGTTTTGTGCCACACTTCAGGGTAGTGTGAACAGGTACTCGAACCGTAGCGAAAGTGAATAAGTAGGAACGTGGGGCGGGAACGCGTGGCGAACCCCTAAGAACGTCTGCGTGGGAGGCTAGAATTTAAAGAACCAAACCCGCTTGGCCAACCGCTCCGGCATTATGTTTGTGAGGGACTTTTCCAGTTTTGTGCCGGTGCCGTTCATAAAGTACCGGATAGCTTTTCATGTCGGAACGAAAAGCTATTTAACAATTATTCCTCGAGCCCGAATGGACTCTGAGTCAATAGCCCATGAGGCCGAAGGCTCAATGGGCTATTTATTCAGAGGCCATGAGGGCGATAAGGAATAATTGTTTTAGTAAAATACAACTAGTTGGTCAAAAATATCGAGACAAAACAACTTTAGCTAGTTTTGCCGCCAAAAAGGTAGCGCTTTTCGCTACTAGTGGGCTATTACATATAGCCTAGTAGTAGCTTAACCAATCAGAATGCAGCATTGATAAAAATAGTCTAAGGGAGTAGCTCGTTTGAGTGGTGGTAATAGCTAATAAAAAAAGCTAATAAAAAGGATACGGGAACTGAAACGATTAGCATGTTGATCTTAAAATCTTAATTTCAGTCTATCTACAATCTTTGACAAAATAAATGGGAAATTTATACCCCCCCCCCCCCCAAAATCAAGGATGGGAAAGTGGCGCGTTTTGGTTATTGCGAGGCTTCATCCTTGACTGGGGGTGGGGGGGGGGGGGGATTAGGAGTTTGATGTTTCATTTTGTATTGTATTGTCCAAGATTGTAGATCTCCAGTCTTATGCTTTCTCTACCAAACAATCTGCTCAACCTTGCATTGGTTCTCATTACACTTAAAGTTAAAATCACTAAAGCAGTGGAAAGGGTAACATGTGTACTAGCATCACACTCATGAAGAAACAGCAAAACACTAGCAACTGAGACTGTAAACTTATTATGTCGGCATAGTTTAAAGTATAGGTCTCGCGCTTTATGCCGCGTTGATGAGCATAGTAAATACTAAGTATGGAGCATGAAAATTGATACAAGCTAATACTATTATTTTTTTTAAGTTAATCAGATGTTGCAATGCAGTTATGAAAACTGTATGCTATTTTTTGCAGCCAACGCCAGCTGTAGAATGTAGAAAGTTGATACCAAATATCTCAGCTGACAATAAATTACTAGTGCCCAGTGCCCGTCTTCTCAGTAGAGAATGATTGGGGATGAGAGCATAATAACTTGATTTCATGGGTGACGCCGAAAGGTGTGATACTCGATTTTAAGAGAAGAATTAATAAGAAGAAGTAATATTTATTACATTTATAACGAAATATTGGTTCATTTACCTCCTGAACAGACAGCAAATGGTTTTCAGTGTATTCATTGCACAGTTTAGAAACAATACTGTCAGTTAAAGGTACATTCTGAAAGGCCTCCAGAAAATCTATACACGCAACAATAACAAAAGGAAGTAAATCAAACTTACGAATCTATATAATAGTTTACAAAGTCAATTAGGAACATTACCAAGATTGTTGCAATAATGAAAAAATATAAAGAAAGGATATTTCGACTCTACCTAATATACTACTCGTGTTTAAATCATTTATCGCATAAACTGTACATCATCGTTAATGACCCGGTGGACGAGCTATAATAGGACTGTTCCATTATGTTTCTTGCCCGGTGAAAACATCCAGTTGACGATTGATTTTTTGACGTCCTGGCTACTGCCTGGTTAAACCAAAGTTAACCAGGGTGCAGCCCTGGTTTAACCAAACAGGGTTTTATGGATGTCAAACCAGACTTACCACGCTTTATATATGGGTAAACAGCCTGGTTAACCAGGCTATTTCTGGTGAGCTTAGCAAACGTGGAATAATTCCAAAAAAAAAAAAAGAACAGTGGCTTTATCGAGGCTCTTGAAGTTTAGAATCTACCGGGTTAACCAGGCCTCTAACACTTTCTGTAGTCCAGGTTGGCTTCTGTGTACCATGGCTCATTGTGAGAAAGCAATTATGGTCGACTATTCTGGAGATGAGATTTGGGAGAAGTGTCAGGGTTTGATTGTCTATCTCTTTTCTCCCCACACTGTAAAATGAAAAGAGCCAAATCGACCCCAAAGGCCAAATCGGCCCCAATTTCTCGAGGGCCGATTTGGAACGTGCTGGGCCGTTTTGGATAGAAAGAGTCAAAACAGTTCTAGATGGTACCAATTCGGCCCATCTAATTTCTGAATTGGCTACACTAAAAGCCAATTTGGCACTTCCTCTCAATTTGGCCCTTCCGATAGCCAAATAAAAATTCCGATTTGGCCCCAACAAGGTCTACGCGGACAGACCGCCTTTTGCCGTCAAACGGGGCGCAAGGAGACCGAGGTGTTCGGTTAAAGTAACCATACGTCTGACACAAACCAAAGTACGGTCCGTTTAGTCGAGCAAGGAACTAAGATAACTTTAACGTAGACCTAAAACCGTGACGACAGTCAGAGACTGTAAAGCTAATCATGGTTTCGAGCGAACCTTTGCCTCGAGCGAAGCCACGCTCCCGAATGTTCTGCACGTGATTTCAATAGATCGTTTTCACTGTCACGCAACAAAAAAATAAATTGGAAACCGTCCAGTGGAAGAAGCCGAGAAAATGACATGTTACAAAAGACTAATATATAAACAATTTGTCCAAGTCTCAGGTCTTTGTGAGTTATTTGCCGAAACGTTTCACGCACCCTTGTAGAGCTTTGTATGGAGACGCCATATTGGTGTACCGTTTTGGTCCACCAATATGGCCGCCGCCGGAAATCAACAAAACATCTGGAGTTCACTTTTTCTATAAAAGCTCTTTCTTTTCACTCGAGAACCAGCCTACGTGCGCATAAACATATCTTGTAATACTTGAAATGGTTATACTGCTGAAAATCAAGAGGAGAGACTTTTTTCAACGAGACAGCATTCCTGTTTTGGTGTCACGCACTGTGAAAACTCGGAAGTTCGTATTGCTGTATTTTCGAAATGAAACATGCTACGGGAATGGAAACTTGAACAAAGATTTATTTTTTGTTTATCTTCAACCTAGTCTAAATAAGAATTCGTAAAACCTCGCTGTTTTGACTTCACAGTTTGATGACGTCACTGTGAAAACCATCTATATCGATAACACTACATGATGCGTCACGCAAACTAAACGCTGGGAGGGCGTTACAGTACAATATCCCTCGGTATTGATAGCAAACAAAGACCCAGCCATCATGTACATATATTTTCTGATTTATAAGTAAAAGGTTTTTAAAATTTCGAACGCCTGCCACGCAGGCTAAAACTGACACGACATGCAAACAATCGGAAACATATTTTGGAAACAATACACAATTGGTCAGCGGGCTTTCCCTATGCACATGCTCTTTGGTGTCGTCCTTTTGGCGTCCATTTGAAACTACTGCAACGGTTGCGAACATGCCAGTTTCTTTGGGGATCAGGAGTCTTGTATTATACTTCTCGATAGCATCAAAGGACACTCAAGGTGTTGTTACTAATTATTTTCGAACTATGAGCCGTCGTTGATCCATCACTTCGCTCTTGAAGTTCGTCGTGAAGAATCGGAGACAGAAGCCTCGTGAGGCGCAACGGTTTTCAAGATGAACTGCACAAATATAACAAACGCTCTCCAAGAATCAAGACTTTGCTGGAAAAACCGATAGTAAGACCAGGTAAGCCGCCCTGATTCGCTTTCTTTCTACCAAATGCAAAAGACTGAGCTATTTTAACTACGTTTGATTAAACAGATTTCACGGTCACTCAAGTCCACCTTGTCGGAAGGCTTTGAAGAACGAGTCATTCCAGTGTAGATGCTTTTAACTTTATGATCTAATGATAAGGAAATAAGTGACCCTGTATTCTGTAGTTGAACCAGTAGAGGAGTTAAAAAGCACTTCTTCCATCCCCTCACTGTCCCCTATTTAAAACAGGGAGAATGATAAACAATGAAAAAACCTTAAAGCCATTTCAACTAAAGAAGATGGTAAGGATGGTGTGGTCTGGTTATACATTTACACTGTAGATTTCAGTACTTGTTTTGTTTTAAAGTAAGGTTTACCTTAACAATGCATTATTTCTCTTGTCTGATAAATAAGTGCAAAATAAATGCATTAAAAATAAAGAAATTTAAAACCCTTTAAACCCTAAGATCAAAATTTGAATGCTCATTTGTTGCCCTTATTCATTTCCTACAGAAGTAGTGGGAAGAAGTTGATAAAATATCAAGCAAATGGTGTGCTCATGTCCATAATTCTCATGAACACTCTGTTTTACAAAGCATTGATATTGCAAGGAGAAATTTGATGCTGATCACTCTTAAGGCTTAATTTAAAGGGTTAAAAGAATAATGTGAATTATAATAATAAAGTTATGCATAAAATTAGGAAATAGAACTTTAGGTTGCAAAATTCTGCAGGTGTGATTGAGGTAAGAGGGTCTGTCAGTCAATATACTCCCAGAATTACACAGAAAAGTGTGTAAATAAACTTGGTGCTCCAAGTCAACCAGTTTTAATTTAATAACATTTCTCCTATGGCAGAAATAGAAAGGCAGGCATCCTTTTGGTAGTGAACAAGGTTCTGCGGCATTGATCGGAGTGCTAAGAGAACTTCGGGAGGAATTTATCACTAGTGTAGAGGTAGGTGTTTTGGGAATAGAATGTTTTTCCTGATATTGTGATACAAAATACCACAGGAATGCTACAAACTCAACTGTACATTGAACCCTTAATGCTTGGAAATCCCAGATACAAGTGGAAGTCAGACAAAATTGAGATGCAATTTAGCCTTTTGTTATGAAGGTATGCCTTGGGGGCTATTCCCATCTTCAGACTACACCAAATCTCACAGAATAATAATGGCTTCATAATACTTAATGAATTTTGATTTACAGCTGCAAAATTTCTTGATTGGTGGGAAATACATGTACTAAGATAATCTCCTTGTATCAGGACATGCACACTGTAATTACCTCCTCAATGATGTGTGAATGTATTAGACATAATTATGCTATCATTCTTTTTCCCATAACATAAAGGAAGCATAATTTCAACAAACTATAATTTATACAGTATACCATACATGCATACCTGAAAACTGGAAAGAAGTAATTAAACCCAGGGTTTGAGCTAGGATTTGATCACTGGGGGACAATTTGTCCCCTTGGCTAAAATTTTGGAGGACATTTTCATTTTTAGGGGGACAGAAATTTGTACACCCTTCTGCTGATGCAAAGGGTTTGTCGTCTTAGCAGGGCTTCTGATAGGTCTCGGAAGAAAAAGTCAAATTTCGCGGGATTTTTAGGGACAAATTCCCGGAAAAATCGGCCGATTTCGCGGGAGCTTTCAGGGCAAACTTCACCGAAAAGCAATCGGTAAAAAACGGCCGATTTTGTGGTTATTTTCAAGGCAAATTTCGCTACAAATCGATCGGTTTTGCGCTGATCAGACCAGCCTTTTTAACGTTTTTCTAACAGAAGTCATCATTTGCTCTTTCAACAACAATACGCTCCAGAAATGAACCAATGGCAAAGCCTTTAACATCATGGCTAGTGCCCAGTTTTTCGCAACATAATCTGTTTGCATGTTTCAGTGCCGAAGTTCCAAGATAAATTTGCAAGTTTACGGCAAGTAAATAGCCCCTATAACTAAAATAAGTTTCAAATATGTTGTACAGACATGTATTTGAAAAGATTTCTACCGAATTTCGCGGTATTTTTCGTGTTTTTGTGAATTTCGCGGCTCCGCGACCGCGCGAAGAATCAGAAGCCCTGTCTTAACTTGTCTTAGATTTCCGACAAAAATAGCAGTAGAGCGTGACTGAAACGTAACTTTGAAATGAACTTTAAAAGTGCGATAAAATATACTTTCCACGTTCTGTTTCAGCTTGCAATTTCTGTACTGAAATAAATCTCTTCGTGTGTGCTTCCTTTCGAGTTTTTTCCCTAAATTTTGAAGGGGACAAATTGTCCCCTTGGCCGTTTTTTAAAGGGACAATTCCAATTGCAGTGCGGGATTGGCGCAATGGCGCGGCCTGGCTCAAACCGTGATTAAACCAACATTTTTTTGACAATAGTATTGTTATGACCATACTGACTTTTTGTGTGTATGCACTGTTTGTTGTGTTTTGATTATTGTTTTTATCATTTCTAAAATTACAACATTTGTTTTTGTTGCAGAGGGATGCAGATGTTGACAGGAAAATTCAGGATTTTGTTTTGATAAAGGGAGGCATTATTTGCCAGTTTCCTCAGAAGAAGATTGATGCAGTGATAGTATTGCTTGGGTGTTTTTATGTATTTAATGTGTCAAACACCCAATATAAAGCCATCTTGACTTTTCTAGATCAGGCATTGCTTGAAAGTGGACTGGGGCAGACACTTGTCAATTTTTCCTCCCTTTTTCAATGACTTGGCAAATACCTCAGTTCTTGCTGAATGTAAATTCAGGACAACCTCGCAAGGTGTAGCCAAATTGTCAAAATTTTTTTTCATGGAAGTTTTCTTTCACCCTTATAGACCAAGATTTGGCAAGATTTTTTAAACATAATATCTGTGGAGTAAAATATAGTTTAAAACATTTGCCAAGTCATTAAGGGCTGGGCTGGTTTACCAGTAAGATACAGAGTCAGAACTGTAATCAAAAGCATAGAGTGTTGATCTAGATATAACACTAACATGGTATAATAATTATTATTACTCCTATTGTGACTCCTTCACTTTTGATCTAGTGAAAACTATAAAGCGTGGGAACAAGAATTTTGACTGGTAAGTCGTTTATCCTTCGATGATTCCACCTCTGCTTAATCTGGTTTTCTACAGCATAAGCAGAATCTGAAGAGTAGAAAGTTTTGATGACTCCAATTCCATCAAGCTTCTAGTTATGACTTCCCTTGCAACTCTGATTTTTGATTTTCACTAGGTGATGAGTGCTCTTACTACTCTGAGTATGACCCTGACTTTGTCACAAGTGAAAACCACCCTTCAAAAGGATTAGGTCAAGTCATTAAAGGCTTGCGCTAGCAAGGTAGACAGAGTCGGAGTCATAATCAGAAGCTTGAGAATTGATATAGCTAAAGCATCTTAGGCCCAGTTCATACGTCGTGCTTCTGCCGTGCCGAACCTAATTAATATTGGGTTCGACAGAAGCACGGCATAAGCACGACTTCAATTCAGACGTCGTGCCAGAGTCGAACTTAATTCAGGGTTCGCACAGTAGTCAGTACAGCGGTAAGCGGTAACGAAAATGGCGCCGCACCGTAACCTCCAGCGTAAATTGCTACTTTTAAAACTCTTACAAAACTCGAGGAGGAGAAGAAAAGAAATGCAGCAGAAAATCCTTTTCCTTTTGACCGTCAGGCGAATGTTATTATTAGAAGTTTTCTTTCTTTCTGCTCTTCTTATTTGTTCCGAGAAAACCACTGCTGATCGATCATGTCGACGGCTTCCCCGTAACAAGGGATGGTTCGAAGAAGTATGGAACACATACACTGATCAGAGGTTCAAGAAAACGTTTCGTGTATCAAAAGCCACCTTTAATTTTATCCTTGGTCGTATACAACACGATTTCGATGACACTGACTCAACATCGCCGATCGCTTCCTCGTCTTCCTCTTCATCTTGTTCTTTATAGCCAGCTAGTGGAATATTTTCGTCAAAAGGTAGTTCGTCTTCTGATGAATTATCGGACTCTGCAGCACTGCCAACCAAGGAGGAAGGAGCATGCAAACTTGCACGGAAAGCCGCCATGTTTGTTTTAAACCATTCTCGACCCCGGCCCAGTGCTTACGCTTCTGATTCCTGGCCGTCATGCGCAGAGGAGTTCTGGGGTAATAAACAGAATCAATGCGCATGCTCATTGAAGGACATTTTTCCTCGAAGCTACTCGCGGGACTCGCAAGATAACAATTCCCGCGAAAAATACATTTCTGAAATTTATGCATTTAGTTCGACACGGCATAAGCACGACGTCTGAATCGCTGCCGTGCCAGAGTCGTGTAGCACGGCAGACCTTGTCGAACTTAATTGTTCTGCCGCACTAAATTAAAAACTTTGATTCAGACGTCGTGCTTCTGCCGTGCTTGTGTCGAACTTAATTCAAGAATTAAGTTCGGCACGGCAGAAGCACGACGTATGAACTGGGCCTTAGTTCATTATTGCTCTTACAACTCTTTTGCTTCAATCTAATATACATTGTCGGAATTGTTAGCAGGAGAACTTGACCAACTCTGACAATCATTTTTTTGTCAAAAGGGGAGTTATAAAAGAAACCTTAATTGACTCCAATTCTGGTGAGCTTTAATTAATGAAACCCTTTACAACTCCAATTTTTGATTTTCACTATAGGTTTTAAGTGTTCCTATGATGCTGATTATGATTTTGACTTTGTCTTTTGTGAAAACCGTTTTAAGAAGTAGTTACTTTGATCGCACCGAAGACAAGTGTCTCTCTTGGCCAATTTAATTCCTCCAATAATTCTAAATGTTCAATCTAGAAAAGTTGAGATTAACCGAAGATAATATTACATAAATGGGTTGGAATACGCATTGTTATGGTGTACACAGATCACAGTAACTTATTCAGAACTGAATAAATGTTTGAAATAAGCCTTAGTTTGGTTTCATTATTTATCAATACCCTAATTAAGGGAAAAAATCTGTAGGCCCCCACCCAAATTAAAAAAACCATAATGGCCCGATATGGGGCTGAATCGGCTACTTTTAGAGGGGTAGTTTTTAAGAGGGCCAAAATTTGAGGGGACTGTTTTGGCTACTGGAAAATCCAAAATGGCCCTAGTGTTTTCCATATTGACCCTTTACATGGTCTAATTTGGCCCCGATTCAAGGGTCAATTTAGCCCCAAATTTTGGTGCCAAAACAGCCCCATCTCAGTGGGGCTGAATTGGCCCCAAAAACAGTACCATTCTGGACTCACCCGTTTCGGCCCCATTTTTGGGGCCAAATTGGCTCTTTTCATTTTACAGTGCAGATCTCTCCAACCAAAGGCAAGAAACAGTTACCTTTTCTAATCAAGTTGCTATTCTTTTCGGTGTATTCCACTGCCGTGCAATATTTTCCTTGCCTAAAAAAACATTCCAAGACCTGTTGGAAAAAAAAAAAATGGAAGAAACACTTTGTGAAAGCCTCTTTTTCATGCTTGTCGGGTGCGGTTTTGAGTCATTTCTGGTATGTATACCAACATAATTAAATATATAAACCTCGTGGATGGGGTTTACAAAGCCCATCCGTCATTAAGCAGAACCGACGCACGTGAAAAAAAAAATCATTCAAAATCATTACAATCTTAACGTTTTTGTCTACTTTTACTGCACTAAACTGCTCCGGCGTTACTTTTGACCGTTTAACAACGTTAACCGCTAAGTTCTGTTTAGTAAACAAGGACTATTTATTTTGCGAAAATTTTGCCCTTCGTGATGGGAAGGCAAATTAAAAACATTTCTATACCTCTCTATAAGCATCAATGCTTTCGAATACACCTTCTGCAAGACCAGCTAGTCCACATTTGCAACTGAAAACACAAAGAAAAATAAAATAAAAAGAAATAAATAAAAATAACATAAAAATAAATGAACGAAACTTTCATTTAATAATAATAACAATAATAATAATAATTTATTATTTTTGTAGCGCTATTTATTCAGTAGTACTTTACGTTAATTGTTCCAATATCTAAGAAAAACTAAAAGCTGATAAAAAACACCAGACGCCCAATAATATAATTACTCATAACTAGTATTAATATCACCTAATGATATATTGCAAAATTAAAATTCACTTCTCAAAAAATTGTATAAAAAGGAATATCTTGATTAAGTTCTTAAAATTTTCCAGAGACTTCATATTTCGTAGTTGTAAAGGCGGCTCATTCCATATATGTGGCGCCGCCGGCTGAAATGCACGCTCGCCCAGACTTTTGATGCACAAGTTTCTATCGACCAACTATATCCCCGCTATGTCACTTTTTGTCTGTTCCTAAATGACGTGTTCGTATGCCTGAGTTTTTAATATTTCAGAGATAAACGCTAGTCAGTCCATAACAACAGTCTCTACTCCTGTTAATAAATACGCTAATCTGGAAATGCATTCGATCAGTGAACGGCCTCCCGCCTGAAGTACCATAATAGCTGTATAAGGTGTAGGTACAATACTTGGTCAAGTTATTGTCATATGCATTATTACTACACTCTGATACTTTTTCTGTTTATTTAAGAAAAAAGGAACAAATGAACGAAGGAAAGAGAGACAAAAAAGACAAACAACGAAGAAAAGAAAAAGAAAGAAAAAAAGAAAGAAAAAAGAAAAGAAAAAAGACGAGAACGTGTTTTAGAGCACGCAGCCACTAAAGATAACGTATTATTCCATGATCAGAGGTCACCGCCTGCAGTTTATCAAAGAAAGAACGAAAAACAAAAAACTCGTGAATCTCCATCCCATTATATTTTTCAAGTAACATTTGCGTTACTTCCGAGGTGGGCAGTTTATTCTGGAATGCTACTAAAGTAATTGGCATTGCACGTCCACACAGGAAGTATTGTCATAAAAGCACGACAAGAGACACTCAGGCCACAAGGCCATCAATTACAATTCACCACAAACACATATCTATTAGAGACCTCAAGATACACCGTTTCCGTGTACGGGTACGGGTAGATGGCCTCTTACCCCGGAGAAACGGGTAGGCTACCGGATAGAACGCTGATGTCATTATATAACATCTGGGAAATCATGGTCGCCTTTTGTATAACTGCATGTTATTCGCCTACCCGTACCCGTAGGATGAAGCGGTGTATCTTGAAGTCCTTAATTTTTCATCACCAAATACTAAAACAATTTTAAGTGCATAAGGCCACTAGCTCATAAACTAAAACATCTTTTTCCTTTTGTTTGATGAGTAAATGATGACAAATCAGCAAGGCAGCAATTTAAAATAGTGACGTAGAACTCAGAAGTAATCGAGAGAAACACATTATAGCATCGAATCTCAAGACAGATTTGAGAGGTTTATGCCGGAGCCTTTCGATGGTACACTGGATGCAATTTCACATTGGCATGCTAGAGATTTTCTCGCTCACCAACTAGCAGCGAGAAGCGTTCAGAGCAAAGCGCTGAACCTCGCTAGGCTCGATTCCGTTGCCCCAAAGAGAGAGAGAGGGAAAAAATCTCTGGTCCCCAGGGCAAAGAAGAACAATCATGCGCAGCTAAATTGAAACGTTGTATAAAATATCAGAAATCAGTCAAGCTGTCATGACCATCATTGAAAAAGCAGCTACAACAGCAAAATATATAGCTGGGAACCAACGCGAAAATAAACCTATCTTCCATTTCACAGAAACATAAATCGACCACAAATCATTTAAAACGACTTGACAAAAGGTAAATTAATCAACTAATGACAAACATTGTATTGCCTAGACAAAACATTTCAGTCGCGGGTCACACCACTGAAAACCTGAAAAACGCACAGCAAGGACGTGTTTTGGAGCACGCAGCCACTGAACTATAATCAATGGTCGTCTATTGTTAACCGGAGAAAGAACTGAGAAAGTATGAATTTTCCTACATGAAAATGATCCGTTTCTCAAAGTACGTAACATAAACTAACGAATTGTTTTCCTGAGTGATGTCAGGAGCCGATTACTTAATCGGGTACAAGCACGGGGAACGGGCAAATGAAAAATGGGAACAAAACCTAACTTGAACCCTAGAAAGCCCTATCAGTGATTTCATCTCCAATTCTCTGTTTTGCTCCCATTTTTCATTTTTTCCCCTTCCCCGTTTTAGTAACATCCCTTTTTAGGCAACCGTCAAAATCATTAAAAGCTCATTCCGAAACAAGGAAAAGGAAACCCTCTTCAGTTTGACTTTCCTGTCTAACATTTCTTTGGATCCACTTTGACGAACATCACGCAAAACTGTAATGATTGACAAAGTTAGTTGAAAAAAATATAGGATTAAGGGCAAAAAAATGCTTAACTAATACTTAGCCCTTTACCACCTAGCCCTTGACAAACAATGTCGGTTGAGTGATCATTCAATCGAGAAATTAGCAAAAAAAAAAAAAAAAAAGAAAGTGAAAAAATAATATGCATTGGTTAACATAACACACATATAGATATCGAACAAGACTATATAGTGGAGCTGATGACAGCAAAATAACTGATTATCCTTAAGTCGTCTTAATTTTGGCAGAAGCACAATTTTAAAAGCAGAGTTCTTTTTAACATTATTTCTTGTCAGGATTAGTTCGAATTGACAAACGAACGTCATTCCAGAAATACCGCCCTATTATAGCAGGAAATTCGAACAGTCTAAAGATCTGCGCAATAGATATCTTTATTTAAACTTAAGATAAGTATGCCCTCTTTAATAGATTTTGAACTTTCCCACGCATTTGTTTTTTAACAGGACGTTTTCCATGTTTGTCTTCGAGTATCTGACAATTTTTCCTGTCGTTAGCCAATTAAGTGGTCCTCAAAATCTCATTAACAATCTTGGACTTTCTCCTGCATATTATGATTTCATTCGAAGTAGGCAATTAATTGATTCGAAACAACCTAGAGATCTTTCAAAAGTGATGTCTGCGGCAAAAGAAGCACCGGAAATCAATATTGAACGTAATGAAAAGTAATATAAAACTGTTATTAACAAGTCGAAAACAAGGAGATATAAAGTATTCATGAACGTATTTTTTGGTCTTCTTGTGGTAAAATAAAAAACCGCAAATAACATCGGCGAAGGACCTCAGCAGTAAAAGAAAACACCCAACAAAAAGCAGCAAATATCAGACCTCATTAAGCAACAAAGGTATTGAACTCGCTTTATGCCAAAAAGACTTTCGAGTGAGACACTATTGCTTGTGGTATCATCACAAAGTAAGGATGGGGTGAGGGGAGATTATTGGTGCAAGACGAAGGAGTTTAAAACGTGGGCGCTCAAACGATAAAATGTGGTAATAAATGGACTTTTTATAACCCATCAAAACAACATCGCTTATGGTATTTTACAGCACTCCTTTTTTATATCTTAGCTACAATGTCGTTAGATGACTCGGAACAACAGTATATTTACAGTAAAATATATTTACAACTCTCTACAATATTCACACAACTATCGTAAAAAATGAAAATTTGATATAACTGGGAATAAATAAATAACGCAAAGCGAAGTTAATAAACTCTTCCAAACAGGATACTACAAACAACGAGGGCGGTCGAGGTTAACCTATGCGTGATTAAGAATGTTTTATAAAAAGTAATTATTTTACAACCATGAGACCTCCTATGTAAACTTACAACAATAAATTCAGTCTGGTTTACTACTTTGAAAATGTTTTCTAGACTAACTTTTAAAATGAGTGACCCTCCAAGAACTCTTTACCAAGCTGAAATGTCTCTTGGTGAACTCTAATCTAATCATATGGTCATCAGGCCTTGTTGTGGGCCACTTCCTTGCTATAATCCTCCAGAAGCGGCGATAATTGAAATTACTGAGTTGGTTATCTTGAAATTTACAAACTTTTCTCTTAGGAAATAAACTTTCTACAGGATGAAATTTCACGGTAAAACTGAGGGAGAGGGAGGATTAAATTATCGAGTGCATCGTCAACTCATCAGTCCTGTTTCCAGTTATATGGGAAGAAATGTCTGGGCTTCTTAAGATAACACGTTTCCTTGCTCAGATTCCTTCAAACAATCTCTGGCTTTTCTTCCCAAGCGCGGCGTCGAAATATGGCGCGGCCAATTTTTCGCAAATCCTTCTTAAAAATTTGCGTTTTGAGGCTGTATATTACAGGATTTAGTGCGGAAGAACACAGAGCGATTGTCTGTACCCATTTCAAAATCTTTAAAACTTTCAGGCCGCGATCGATGTAGCGGAAAACAATCGGCATGACTATGAGAGGAAGCCAGCAAATGATAAACGCTGTCAAGACATTTCCAATGGTCTTAGCAGCGACGTTCTCTTTGCCGACTCTGCTGCGTGAGCTTCGGTCCAAATGACCCACTTGTCGGGCAATCAGACGAGCCTGCCGGCGGGCGACAAGGTAGATTCGGACATAAATCGGGACGATAAAAATCACAAGAGCAAGAACGTAGTACACTATAATACGTTGTAGTGATGGAAGAATCCCTGCAGGTGTACCAAGCAGTAACGATAGCACCCAGATGACACACAGCAGAATGGCCGCCCTCTTGCATGTCACCCTCAGCTCGTACGACATAGGCCATACGATGGCTATGTAACGGTCCATGGTCACGGCCCCCAGGTTGCTGATCGATGCAAGCAAGGAAACGAAGGAGAACGTCTTTCGAACGTTACTGTAAATATTGTTCGAGGGTAATCCATAAAGATATATGGCGTACATCGGTTGCGCCACAAAACAGACCAAGAGATCAGCAATCGCCAGGCTGGCGATAAACATATTTGTTACTGTGTGCATGTATCGGTGACGAACGACCACAAAGAGGACCAACAAGTTTCCGAAGATGCCAATGAGGCTGAAAACAACGTTAACAGACGCAAGGAAGATTGCCTCCACATCTGTGAGCCCTGCGATCGAGCTGTGAGAGCTATTCTTCGTCATATTTACTTGAAGGAATGATTAAATGTTGAGACTTTTAAAAATCCTCAGCGATCGGCGACAGACGATTTGGGCCTAACAGGATGATTCCAGGTATTCATACGATTAAACATGACTGCCTGTATAATAGTCAAGACCGTTATTTATAGTCAGAGCAACTTCTCACTTGCGTGTTGTTGCCTTCGAACCTTTCATGAAGCGTTTAAGATGACAGCGAGAACAGCTTCGACCCAACTGAACCCACTTCAACAGTCCCCACTCCGTCGACAGTTACTAGTGGTATTAATAGCCAAGTAGAAACATGACGCTTGTTATAAAAGTTTTAACATATAGGTGATCAGTGCCGCGGTGCACCTCGTGGCCGTCTTTGTCTCGCCTCGCGTGGAGCTGCTAAAAATCTTTGTAATCGCGTAGGGCCAATTTATAACGCGGCGTCAATTGTATGCCGCTTGTTTTATCTGATGGACGTAATGCAGATTGTTGTGAAAGGTTTAGAGAACACTGGGTTATTTGTAAAAGAAGCGACTGTTACACCTGCTTAGTACAAACTTGCAGGAAATTAAGAAAGGGTTTGTTTTTAGTTTCCATATGAAAAGGCTGAACACGACCGAAATAACGACCAATACAAAAACCTCTTTCAGTTTTTAAACTGCTTCCGTTCTTCGTGTCGAACAAGATTATAAATATATCGAGGTTTCGATTCAATTGGTAGAAATGAGCTAAAACATTACATAACGGGTTACATAATTCCCCACGCGGCCAAAACAAAATGAAGAATGTTGAATGGATTTTTTCTCATTTCTAGCTTTACCTCCATCTAATGTAAAAGTTAGTGCTTATCAGATCTTCTCAAACGTCATTTTATTCTGAAGATGCAATCAAACCAGCGCTAATGTGATGCATAAGTTGGAAAACCAACAGGAAACTTTATATTTCTATAATGTAGACAATTAGAACTCGCATCTGCTGAGTTATATATTCGCCCCCGTACAAAGTGATGAAAATTTTTAACTCAAACATTCAACTTTCCTGAAGGGAAGATTTAAAAATCCTTGAAAAATAAGCTTGACAAGTTCATCGAGGATTAGAAAATAAATTGTTACAAATAGCAAGGTATATATATGTAAAAAAAAACTAATTAAAGGGTTTCATCTCAAACACTGACAAATAAAAGACTCCTTCCAGCTGCTTCAAAAGCTAGAGCAAATTGTTTCTCAGTCTCAAAGCCGTATCTTGAAAGTTTAAATTAAAAACCATGTTTCCCAATAATCCGAAGGATCGATGTAGCCGATGCTTAGGAAATCTAAGCCTCGAAAGTTTCTGCAAAAATGTAGACGTGAGAAAATTTTGGCATACCAGACGGCCATCCCAAGACCCGGTCTAAAAAAATAGATATACATTTAAATTAGTTTCGATCCTAAAAAATCTGGTAGAGACTAGATTTTTAATACGTGGTGTGACCTTCAAACGTGGACGGATTATTGTCAATTTCCTCTTGAAATGGCGATTTATTGTCGTTTGCACAAGATTTTTCAAAGCTGAAAGCTTTTTCAATTGGCTTGATAAGCTTGCGTAAAACGACACACATAAAAAAAAGTTTAAGGTAAGTAAACGCTTCCTCGGTTTATGTAAATTTTGCTAGGTAAACTTAAAACCCCACACGATTTTATCTTTAAATATTCAGTGTAGTTTTCAATAATGGGTTCGTTGGTGCACATAGTTGCGCACCGACGAGCTTATTATCGGAAACTACACACTATATTTTCTCAAGTCGCCTGTCCAAAGTAAGCGAATCTACTGTAGCTTTTGACTTTACAGAAATGATAATAGGAGTGCTTTCGTACGTGTGTCGTGTTGGGTGTTTCCATCGTTTAATTTAATGTCTATTCAAAGTGGATAGACTGCAAATTATAGTGATACATAAGCCTAACAAATGACATTTTCTAACTGTTCGTCTTCAATTCAATCGTTTTTGGCTCAAATGGAAAAAAGAGAGAAAACAACCCTGTGGGAAAGCGACATCATGTACTGGCATAAACTTGGGAAATACGAAAGGGCATACTGATGAAATATGAAAGAAGAAATCCAATAAGGCACCTGTCTAGGATTTTATTTCAAGACATCGCGAACGTGACTGAGAGAAAATCACTAAGTAAAATTAGAAAAATTAAATTCGGCTACGCGATTGGATGGTTTTTTCCTTAAAATAAAATAGGGGATTAATTACTACCCCAAATTAATTTCGTATACGTGATCAACTCTCTGGAGAAAGGAAAGGGCCAGCAAACAGAAGACTAAATGTTTGAATGACAAAAAGAAACTGTTTAATCGATTTGAAAATAGTCAGTTAAAGTCACAAAGGCGAAAAGTTGCGAAGAGAAATAAAGTGAAATGGTAATATGTGGGCGGCCAACGAAACGTTTTTTGATTGTTCGTGCCAACCGTTCAATTGGCTGACTGTCTGGAATCGTCGATAAATTAATATTAACCCCGCGTGGTGCCGGGGGAGAATTAATTGTCACTTGAGTTAAAGGGGCTCCGTGCCACGAGGATATTGCTGTTTTAGGTTAATTCTGGGCTCAGTCACTACTTAGTGCCTCTAAATTACACAAAATGCGCTTGCTGAGTTTTGAAGATGCCAAATAAATTTCACTAAGATTTTTGCAGGCACAACTTTTTCAAGTTTCAATCCATGTCCAGTTTCAGTGACTAAATATATAATCTTCAATAAACTGGACCATTCTGTTTGGAATCATTTTTTCTGCTTAAAAACATTTAAACAGAAAAATCTTTGAAGCAGGTTAGCGAAAATTTAACTCGACGTTTGCGGAGCGTTTATGTATAATTCATAGTATATTTGGCTGCTAAGAGAATACTATAGATGGAGGGAGCGAACAATTCACCCACGTGCCATTTCGTTGGAAACTGACCTTTCAGCTATATATAACTCATTGCTATGCAGGTTTCCTTTTGATTTCGCGATATTTTTAATTAGGCAACGAGTAAAAGCTTAAAACATACTACTGCTTCCTTTAGCTCGTGAAAATAAACATTTTGAGCCTTTGGTTAACCTGCTTTATGATTTTAATAAGACAACCTCGTGCTGCGAATTCTAAAGCAGTTAGATAATTGAGGTGTTTATGACGTATAGCGTATAACTTTGATGCGTTTATGACGTCTTTCCCCCCTCAGCGTTCATTTAACAAACTTTATAGACCCATTTACAACTTTACGTTAACCTCTAATTGTATCATCTTTCCTTTCAAAACATATTTAGATTATTTTCATTCATCACTATTTGACATAAAGTATGTGTTAAACTTTTTGCTGCAGCAGCCATTATTTTTTTTGCTTGAAAAAAATCATCGCTTTTTTTTATGCAAGGCACCTAATTTTAATATTAAAAGGATGAGAAACTTCTTGTTTGTGGCATCCCAGTAAATGAACACAATCGCTGCCTCTATTTAAGATTAACTTGTAATTCGCCTTCGTTTAAACTTCGATTCCAGAGTTCTCTCTCTCGCTCCAGGGGACGAGTAGGATGAAACCTGGGAAGGAGGTTGTTGAAGCCACGACTCGTGCAGTACTTGAATTTCTCGTTCATTCTAAAGCAAGCACTTGCGATGACCTGCCAGCAAAGTAGTCGAATCATTCTCAAACCTTTAATTATAGAAACAGCAAGTTCTGTCAATTTAACATTGAAAGAGAGCCAAAAATAGTTGACCTTGAATGACATAAAACGTTTTAAGGTGACTAGAATGAAGCTTAGTGCCCTCACGTTTACCTCAGTGGTTAAATTCAAGACACGTACTAAAAACAAGAAAAGCACCGCTCCCAATACCCTTATTACCATACGCCGATCACTCTCTTTTCAAAATAGAAAGCTAAAGCTCACAGCAGAATTAGGTATCTTTGAAAATAGGAGCCACAAATCTCCCATACACTTGGAAATTTATGTTTTGAACAAAAACTGAATTTTTACAAAGAATACATGGCTTTTGTTTGCGTTTTTTGCCAACCAGCAGTTCGGAAGTTTAAATAGATGATTTTCTTGCCAATTCAATTGACAAGAGCTAATTAAACTACAAAGATTACTAGGACTAATAATCTTTTAACTTACATATTTAATTCATATGCACTGCAACACCTTTCCAGGGTAGGTTGGTAAACCAAAAACAAACTAACAAACTAACTAAACTACCATACATTTATCTAGTTCTATTTTTTCGCTTGTTGTAGTCGTATATTACTGATTAGGCATTGTTTTTATATGTGTATTTTGTATTGTTGTGAAGGCCGTAAGTTAGATAACTCATTGGGTTATTACGTCACCTTCGTTAAATAAAGAATATTGTATTGTATTGTACTACGTTTTTCTTTTGTTTTTGGGTGTGTTAATGTATGCTAGTGAAGTTTAAACAAAAGAAAAATAAAAATTACCTGAGATGAAAAATTAACTACAACATACACACAGAATGTTTTCCTTTTTTTCTCTCTCTCGCTCTCTCTTTCGACTAGATTTTACATAAGCGGTATGAACCTTTATCGATCCCTAAAATGACGACCTATAGTCGTTCGCACAACCTTTGTGAAAGCTGAAACTTATTCGAAAAACCTGAAAAGCTTTCGTTCATGAAACAACTCAAATGAAACTGTACTTTCACATAATCACACACTTCCTCAGAAATGGCAAAAAACAAGATGAGCAAGACTGCTATTTCCGTTACCTTATGTATAAACGGTCTCATCATTGGACTCTTAGTTAACCGCAGTTTCAACAATTACAACAGCGTTTGAATCAATTATGAATCCGACAAAATTAGAAGAAAAGCCAAAAATAATTGACTATGGTCTGAAACGTACACTGGATAACTGAAAGGCGCTCTGTAACGATCATTGTTATTTATTCACCACACGTATTAAAAACAATAACAGAAAAACCTTCTTATTACCTACCTCAAAATGCACAGGACGCAAAGGCAAACATAAACTCATTATTAATTCACAGAATCTAAGGAAACACGCGCCGTACGAGATTGAGGCTACTGACACTCATCATATGATGACCCCATTTTTAATTTTCATTTTAAAGAACTGTTTTGAAAAAGGAACCGTCCAACAGGAGTGTTGTAGATGGCAAAATGGATTGGGTAAATTCGGGATGGGAAATTCATCAGCAAATTTCCAGAAAGCAAAATAGGATTAAACGTGATGAAATACAGCCGTCGTTGTTGTTTAAACTCCCTAATATGATAAAGGCGCACGGGGGGAGGGTGGCGTTGTAATTGCCTGATGTATACTGTCTGGTTCCAGACATGAATTAAAGCGAACTGAGAAGCTGTGTATTTCATTTCGCTAGTGAATACTGACTTACTCGGAGAATAAGAATAAGAATATACTGGCATTAATTTTACATTCTTGGGATGACACTGATGACTTTTGCTGAAACTCCAGACTAGTACACTTTTTAAAGGCATCCTTCTTCTAAACCAAAGACGACTCGCAAGATCTTGTAATGTTTCTTCGGAAATTTAATTCAACGATCGAGCTAGAAACTAAATGTCCCGGTTTCGGGTCGAAAAATAGATCACCCTCTGTGATATCCGTGTAAAGGCATCGATACCAAAGCAACAAAACCACAAAGATTTTCAAGTTGTTAAGTTCAGGATTCAAGCTTACCAGTACTTCATGTATACAGTTGTGTGGAACTGAAATGCTTCTATTTTAGGTTCGGACATCAAGGGGAGAACGAGATACCAGTAACAAAATACATAAACACACGCACTGTATGGCCACAAATACGTAAACTACGGAAGCTTACTTTAAGACCTGCTTATAAGAGGCGAGCCGGCCCCGGTTAGCCAGGCTGGCACGCTTTACCTGGCAAGGCGGACCAATATGGGCTGACTGACTCGCTTGCCGAAGTCTGAAGTCACTCGAGCCAGTTCTCTGAAGAAGATATAAACGCAACGAAAATTTTATGAAAAAAAAAGGTATGAGCCGTAAGCCAGCCCAGTAAAACGGGCTGGCTCAACTCATATAAACAGGCCCTTTGTCTGATATTTTAGTTCAAAAATTCACTTCGAAATTGAGAGAAACAATAAAAGGATAGCAGTAATTGAAGAAGCTGGATGGTAGGTTCCACAGGAAGAATATAGTCTCAGCAGGGACAAAAAGATAAGATTGATTAGGAAGAACTTCTTCACTGCCGGCAAAACGCATTGAAAGGTAATAAAAGTGATCATTAAAAAGAACTGTCTCCTCTTAATTCATTTCTTACCCTGTATAATTTTTCTCAAAGACGATTACAAAACAATCTCCAAACAACTGCATCTACCTTTCGAAACTACTCGTTTAGCAGGAAGTTTTGTCAAATTAAGCCCCATTAACAAATTTCGTGCTGACAACTAACAATTTGCATTAATCAGTGCGTCGTTTATGAATTTCTACCCTGTTAATTTTTTATTTTCAAAGCTTGCCAGTCTCTTGCTGCCTTGGGGCATGTTCTCAAAGACGATTACATATTAAAAAACTCCAAACAAATGCATCTACCTTTCAAAACTTCAGTCCAACCCCGTTAATACGGACATCGAGAAAGCCACAAAAAGTCAGTCCGTATTAAGAGAAAATGTAAGGGCTTTCTTTCCCATGGACCAAGCAAACTGTCCGCAATAATGAGATGCCCGTATTAAGCTGGCGCCCGTATAGCGGGGTTAGAGTCGATTAAGAGGAAGTTTGGCTACTCGTTAAAAAATGCAGTTTACATCAAGTGCGTCGTTTTTTTTTAAATTTCTACCCGTTAAATTTATTCAAAGTTTGCCAGTTTTCACTAAGCGCTTTCGTGCGGCCTAGGGACTTGAAAAATTTGTCTCATTTTGTATTTTTAACCTCTCGTCTGTTTCAAAGTGTTTTCTGCCTCGTAAAAAAAACCTGCACAAACACGAAGCGTTTTCAGGCATGCAAAAAAAACAAACTTACACAAATTCTAAACAAGGCATTAAATAATAACAAGGTTAAAAATCCGGTGAATTTAATGAAACAACTTTGAGCTCTTTAGGTTAGGAAACTGTAACATACCACCGATCAAAACACGTGTAACATGCTGTAAGGTTTTCTTGATTGTAAAATGGTCACGCGCAAGGAAGTGTTTTAAAAAAAGAAGCTTAAGGTCGAGTGGGCGTGTTTACTGATAACACATTAATCTTATCTTAACATAATTCTACTATCACCTTAATTGAGAAGGTAAACAGTGGCATGCTTCATAATTAATGCCTGGTAAGACGAGATTCATGCGGGTGCAGAAGGTGATTCGCAAACGGTTATCATAAATCTAGATGAAATCGTCAAGTGTACGCGACTGACCATGGATATTTTGAAATGGTCGACCTTGACCAAGGCGAGCAGAGGAAAAGTCAATATCAAGACAAAAATCGATAACAGTTTCAAAGCTTCACTTTCACCGCTCAAGTTTCCATCTCAAATAAAAGGAAATTCCACGAACAATTACTTAACAATAGTCTAGAGACGTTGGATGAAAGTTTGACCTTGGGCAGGAAAAATAGGAATTTAACTGGGAAGGAAGTTGAGCCTATTGAAGTTATCCTGTTCTGGCAAAAGCCTCATCAGGTCATGCGTGAAAAGAAAAGCCAGGAGGTCTAATCTGGAGCTAAATATGGTTTATTTATTCTTACTTGTCGTGACATTGGCAAGCGTCCATGATCAATTTCCCCGCCTTTGTAGAGAGAGTCAGCTAAACAGAGAAAAGAAACGATTAGCTATCACAAACAGTAAAAGGCAGAACAAAACAATAACCAATGCTCACGAAATAAGGCTCTTAGGCAAACTCTATTTATATTTCTTACTGATAAGGTATAAACCAGATTATTGCAAACTGCTGAAACACTTCACCAAGTCCTTTGTTTTCTTCCTTTAGAAAATTATCAACGTCGTCCTCAGGGCCCTTTTCCATGGCTTTTCCTGCCCTACCTTCAAAGCCAGGGAAAAGCGCCCTGGAAACGAGGTTAGCTACTTATGTCATTCTACTGAGCTTTGTTAATGTTTTTAATAATTTTTCCCAAAAAAAGGGGGGGTGGGGTGGGTGGGTGCCATTTTGTGTTGCTTTGCCTTATCCCCAGCTGTACAAAAAATCACGCGAAAAAAACAGACAGCGCACCACGCGCGCGCGGTAAGCCCCTAGGGAGGAGGTAGGTGTGACCTATCTTACCAGGTCCTGTGCGATCCAATGAGTAAGTAGATCTACTCTATCTGCCAGAAAGGAAAAACAGAAAAGGAATTAATACGTTCCCCTTTACAAGTGGTTCTCATGTTTCAACATTATATTTGGCCGATGTTACTATAACGTGGCTCGCGGAGCTTCGTGAAGCTTCGGGGAAAAGGCCAACGGTATGAAATTAAGGGAAAAAAGCAAAGAAAAGAAAACAAAAATTTGTTTGGCCAACATTAATGGTTTGTTCAAACATCAAGATGCCCTTAATGCATCTCAATCAACCTGCGGGCAGAAATATTCCATTTCTGCTCTTGGCACTCTTCGCGCGGATGAGGACCTTGCCGTGTGAAGCAAGGGAATTAAGGCAAATGGCCAAAGCTATACTTGTAATCAGCCACGACTAACCACTGCACGATTACACTGGACTATGGAGCCCCCTAGCACTCACTGTCGAAAGATGGTGACGGTTTCTCATTCGCATAACCCCCACCCTCCCTCTAGTACGACCAAAAAAAGTAAAGATATAAATGTCTCGGTGCAGTTTGCACCAAAATATTTCAGTCTTTTCTCGGATGCTCAGATCAGAAATTTGTGTCTATCAGGCTTCTCATATGGGTGGTGCCTTGGGTAGCACTACCGTTGGTTCTTTCGTCATATACACCTATTTTGAATCCTTTCCTAAAACGCCTCTTCATGCAAGGTGAGCGTAATCGACGTTTCCTGAGGTAATATAACATCATTATCGACAAATTATGATGCACCAATTTTGGGGCATTTGGCGGTTTTTTTGCAAGATACATACTTTTGTCGAGGAGACATTTGATGCACTCTATCGTCTCCCATTCTGAGGGTTTCTTGCATCCTGTAGCGACAGTTGGTAGAAGAGCCTCCCAGTAAGCCACAAAGAGTGAACTGAAAATAATTGGAAAAGAAGCAAAGTCGAAACTCTCCACGGCGGCTACCTTGGGCAGGGACATAGGTGGACGCCTCCACACTATAAAGTATACATCTTTCAAGTACAGTCCAAACATAACTAATTCAGTCCCGTTCACATCAGCAATACATGTTCAATTAAACCATGTTCTAAAAATAAAAAAACAGACACGGAAAACCAAAAAACCGGTTTTTACACAGGATTGATTTCAAATGTTATACTACTACATGAGAAATTTCTGCAATTTGATTGGCTTAGAGCACTGGTATTTCAGCTTAATTTGAAATACCTACATGTGAAAATTACAATCATTTTGCGGGTAGCGGTATAAACAAATAACAGCCTGATTTGTACGCGATATTAGGCATAAATACCACTCGAGATATTTCAACATTGCCTCAAATTTCACTCGCCTAACGGCTCGTGAAATTACGTATAACAATTTCGAAATATCACTCGTGGTATTTATGCCAAATATCACTACAAATCATGCTATTACCTATACAAATTCAACATGTTTTGTAATTTCCACTAAATTTAAGTCAATAAGCAGCTTTTATGAAGGAAACAATTTTTACCATGGTTAAGCTTTGGGGCGAATAGGGCTTAATAAAGGATTGAAAAATAACAACAACAACAAAATCTGGCCTGTTCGCCTAAGGTCCATTTTTGTAGGATACGAATGTGTTGTTAGAGCGGCAAGGGTCATTCGTGATCAATAAAAAAGCTCCAGAGACCCATTTCGTTCATGGGTCAGAACTGATACGAGTGATAAACAAAATCGGACAACTGGGCAGCGGGAGTCTGATTTGTTTAATCACGAGTTCTGTTACCAATTAATCATAACTGTAACACAATTTTTGATAATTGAGGTTATTTTAAATCAAAACACAGGAAATTCTGCTAGCAGTGATATTTAAAAAAAAAAACATTAAAGCGCGCGCGTGATGGCGCGTACTGTCCTATTACACTGTCCTATTAGTGCCAAAATAGAACAGCTGATAGCCAATCAGATTTGAGAACTTTGTTATAGCTATGATTTTAAATGGAAAATAATAATCATACCAATTTCAGCACTGAAACACACCTACTAACTCCTCAGCATTGCAAAGCCGTCGCGCCTATGAACAGACGAAGCCGTGTATCTCGATAAGGTTGTGCGCATGCGTAAGGTACTGGCCATACCCAGAGTTGGTGGGTGTGCTTCAATGCTGAAATTGGCATATTAAAAACAGTACGTATAGTTGTCCTGACAAAACGATCACTAAGTGCTCCATTGAAAGCCGTTTCTCAACTGACGACGGAGGACCTTCTTTTCCGAGATTTTGAAACTGAGCTATGTTACGTTCAGCATCAAAACCCTTTAAATCGCACTTCACAAAGGATTAAGAAACAGTAATGAGGAAAGGCTAGGGACGAGGGGCGGCACCTTTCTCATAGGTACCTCTTCCGGGGGGACTCCATTATGAATTCGACAGGGATGCTCGTAAGATCGTCGTAAGGAGACCAATCTATAGGGTGTGGTTCGAGCTTAATTTGATTGCTATTAGAATATAGTCCAACACAACACAGTATGACGGCCTTTGCAGTTTTTTTTTTCGCATAGTTATAGAGACCTTTACATTCTAAGACGAGTAAAACTACGAGTACAAGATTTTCTCAATACTAAGTAGTCCATGTGCGTGAACCAGCGTCATTTTGGCGGGAAAACGTGATAGTCGTCATTGTACTACGAGTTTTAGCGAGAACGTCGTAGTGGCAAAAACAAGTTATCAAATGTTAGAAGTTTTATTATTTTGCGATGGGAGAGGGCTTAAGCTCCTCCAATAAAGATAACAGTGTAACTTTTCTGGTGAAGAAAAAGTACAATGAAGATTTTCAGAGTGTATATTTCTTTAAAAAAATACGAGAAAAAATCTAAGTTAAATCTCGTCCCGTGCTGGAATTTTAAGGTCTCTATTTCTTTACGCACATCCCTAAGCGATACCGTCATTGGCAAAGATATTGGCCTTTGGTCCTGGGACCATAATCTCCAATTTTTACTCTAAGCAAAACGACGAGAATCCCCGTCATTTTAATTTAGTATGGGAGTGCACACCCCTCCCCGCCCCTTAACCCTCCGGGTGTCTCAGCCGTAAGGTGAATGAAGAAAGGGCTCTAAATAGAGGCGTCATAGGGTACGTTACCTGTCGCCATGACTAGCATCATATTCTTTAAACTGTTTTAGTGTTTCCATTGTCCTTAAAACTCCCTTCGTGGAAAATAAAAACAAATGATCACTACAGAGCGCTTCTCTAGTCCCAAAATTTTGAGGGGCGATCTTGATGATTATATGGAAAAAGGCCTCAGTCGTTCAAAAGTTGGATAACGCTATCCACGGATCAATCACTATCCACTGGATAGCGCAATTGGTTTCCCCAACACTTACTCGTTGGATAGTGATTTAACCGGGCCAGGTTCCTGAAAGGCGATCAGCGCTAATCCAAAATTAAAATTTTGTCCCACTTTTTGTATTTACCTTCCTATACATTGCTTAGAGTGACATGTTGTGTTATCATTTCTTTTTTTCGAAGTAAAGGTACAACAGTAATTGTAACCTCGAGTTACATGTTCTTAGACAAGAAAACCTTGCTTAAAGTTTGGCTTAATCCTAGGTTGAACTTAACCATCTTTAGAGGAACTGGGACCGCCATTGGATAGCGCTATCCAACTTTTGAACAACTGGGGCCTGGGCAACCTCGTTCCCAGGGTTCTCTCCTACCCGACCCTACGGGGCGAGAGAGAGACGGAGACAGGTAGGAGAGAGAACCTGGGAACGAGGTTGGGGCCTGGACTTTAAGATGTCACAACGACGACCGCGAGGAGATCGTCGTAGTTGCTAAAACTCCCTACTCCCTATGCAATACGCGTCGACCACAAATTCATTAGCAGACAAAATGCGATTCGATGCATGGTAATGGCATTCATCAGGTTTATCAATTCTGTGATGTAGGAAAAGCTGTTGCTTGTCTTAACACTACCGCTCAACACAGGCGAAATTACAGCTAGAGCAGTGACTTCACGTTAGGAAGTGTGGAGGATAATTCTCCCTTTATATGTTTGCTTGTATTTCGATGTGTTTTATATTTATTTCTGTTTCAAATGACTATAATTGCCATTGTGTCATGCGACGACCTGAAACGGACAAACCTAAAGGATATTTCCGTTTTTCCGCCCAATGTCGAATTGTTTGGCCAGACAACTAAATTTAGGGAACCTCAATACTCCTAGCATTGACTTGATTCAATTATATTCTTGGTTTAATTCATTTTTTTTTGGGGGGGGGGGGGGTGGTGGGGGGGTATGGTAATGTATGATGACGAGTTTGACGCAAAAGAAAATAAAAGTTAAACCAAGGACAAAATTGAACTAAAACATATACAGCAAACGTACCCACAGATGAGACAGCTATCACTTTGACGGTTATGTAAAGGGCCCTTTAAGGGCCTGTTTACTTGGAGGTGGGGGACCCAAGATAGGTGAGGTAACATGCGGCGCGCTACCCCACCTATCATGTAAACGTGATCAAATTAAGGGCTTGCTTACATGGAGGTGAGGGAACCCAGTCAGGTGAAGTAGCCCGCGGAGGGTCACAACACCCATCATGTTAGCATGATCAAATTAAAATGAGAGATCATATGGAAAGGCGGGTTACCTCACTTATCTGGGGTCCACACCTCCATGTAAACAGGCCCTTAAAGGCACTTCTACGTAACTGTCAAAATCATAGCCGTCTCATCTGTGAGTACATTTGGTGTATATGTTGTAGTTCAGTTTTATCCTTGGTTTAATTTTTATTTTCTTTTGTTTCAAACTCATTATCATACAATACCATACCCAAAAACAAAACAAAATGTTAAATGGCTTAACGTAGACACAGTTATCTCAAATGAAAGCGTATTACTAACCTTTGGAGAATGTGCTGCATGCAATACAGCTTCTTCAACTTTTCCCTCCTCAAACAACTGGAACGAAAATAATAATTCCTTCAGTAAAAAAAAATGCTGCGAGTACTGGAATTCAAAATGTCAAGTATAATAATAATATAATATAATAAGGGTTATATTTTTATATACTGATAATCCATGAACTGTGTAACCAGCAAAGCAGACGATTTGCTGGTGTTAACCGCTATCCAACTTCGCACCCAATGCGGATTTTTGTGTTTGGGAAACCGAAGTAGACCAATGAGATCCTAGTACCTGATTAGTGTGGGAAGTTCGATTGAAATAAATAGTTTTTTTATGTTAAAATGGACCGTTTGCAGCTAAGAGAGAATGTTGCAGCTTGACATGCACAGTAACATGATACACCTCGCCTTGAGAGCAGAGAATGCAGTGGAAACTGCAATCTTGTCTTGCGTGACTTTTTAGCTGCAGAGGGTCTATTCCCCCCCCCCCACCCCTCTCACCTTAAAAAAAAATACTTTTATTAACAAAGGAGCGAACAATGACTCGCTCGGGCTTCGAAGTCTCATTGGAATTACACTGGAATGTATGCCCATCTTGAGTCGACCAAGAAGATCACATGATTTTAGTTACTTATTTTCTTCTCACCTCAAAGAAGTTTTCAATGTATTCAAGTATAAACTCCGCCTCTCTGTCTTTGGCTGGATCCTTCCAAATTAATTAAATATATAAATCAATAAATCAATAAATAAATCAATAACCGAACAGCTTAAATACTAAATACTGTCCGGGGGGGAGGGGGCATTTTGTGGCTGAATATTTGCATAACTAGAAGTGCATCCGAAGACAAAGAATTGAATTCACTGCACGTGGGACGCAATTAAGTTATATTGCCTCATTACCTCTTTCTGTTCTTCACACTCGTTAAATTTCAAACGTAGCCCCTGTAATTTAAAACATAGTTAATCAGTTACTTACTGATATTTGTAAATACAAATATTGTAGCTCGAGTGAGGCCCGTAAAAGCTGTAGATATATAGTTGATTGTTAAAATCCGAGCTTTCGCCGATCAATAGTGGTCGTGCTGCTGTTGAAGTACAAAACTTTAACTCGCGACCCTCCCCATGATTTTTTCCCAGCTTAACAGCCAAACCTGATTTATTTATTCATAAAAAAGACAACATACAACAGCTTTCATAAAGCAAACATTAAAAGCCCAGGTCTTTAGATTGTGTGCTCGGCGCAAAGAGCTATAAGCAGGAAAAAAATTACGTTTTTCTTCCCCCTCCCCCCTCCTCCCCCCGCTTCGCCTCGCGTTCTCTCTTTAGTTTCAGTCACAATACTATAGATTTACACATTTCTTTCCGACTACATTGGCATTAGGCCGAATTTTAGGGCTGCCCAAAGACAACTATATAAGTGCTAAGATACGTAGAATAGGTCGAGTCCGGGTGACCGAAGTTCTTAATAGGAGACAAAGTCGGAGTGGTATCTCGTCAGGCGATGGTTTTAAACTCTCTTTATTGACCAAGCGTGTGTAAGTGCTGTTAAAGTCCACGTGATCGGAAGTTAATACCATATTTGAATAAAAAATACCAAACGATTTAAAAAGCAAAATGTAATTACCGCTTCAGCCATTCGAATCGTCTCCACGCTTGCAGCAATTTCTGCTAATCTTTCAGTCTCTCTCATTTTTAACTAAAGAAAAAGGCAAGAGCGGAGTATTTCAAATACTTGTAAAGCGATAAATCAGCAATAAATTATTTCAGGGAAAGAAAAACAGGCAGGGGTGAGTGGGAAGGGGGCAGAATTGTTCAGAATTGTACTTTGAAGTTGGGCATGCACGTGAATTTAAAGACAGGTAAGAAACAAAGTACTGATGGACAATATACTGAAAAGTTAACTCCTTAAGAGCACCTTTAGGTAAAAACTTACCCGCCAACAGGCTGCTTCTTATTACTGTATGCTTTAATTGGCGTGGGAACTAATTTTTAGGATGAAGAGGTTGAAACCTTATCAAGCGGATAGTACCTCATTATTTTCCTGTCCTAGGGCAACTTTTTCCTCAAGCAGCTGGGCATTTTCAGTTCTAATTGTCTAAAAAATAAATGGCAGAAAAAAGTGTAAGAAGCGCACTAAGTTCCCTTTAAAAACCGTGATGATGATGATGATGAAACTTTATTAAGGTGTCTAAAGAAACCTCCTAGCTTAGGTTAAAAACCTATGCTAATTAGGGGACACAAAATAAATAAATGTAAATTAAAGTAAAAAATATTTTAATACAAGACGCCTAAAGTCGTTTCCGTGGGATCCGTTGGTCTATGGAAGCATAATGGCGTTCTATCTGAATTTGGAAAAATTAGGGAAACCGGAAAGATGTGTCATCAAGTTATGAGCATCGATGAGTAGGTTACCTGTATGGGTTGGTTTAATGTGCTTAGGACTGAATTTATAGTAGCCTGCGTGGCAAGCTACTATTTCTCCCCAATCCACCCCTTTCGACACCTGCTACGCAAGCTAAATTTATATTTGTCAGTGGTCGCAAGGATGGAGTTGATCTTGTTTTGATCCATCGCTATGTAGTTATTTTCATAGCACGATTTGGATAAGAATAAGAAGTCATTTTGCATTAAAACAAGGTTTACCCGTGTAACTTAAATTGGAATGTTAACGGAAACAACTAATGGAGAACATGCGCATAAAGCTCTCTGATTAAACCTGAACAGGAACTATATGTGTAAAGATACGTGATATCTTGATAGTAAGTAGCCACAGGTAACTTTTTTCAAAGATAAATAAACATTGTAGTTTTAGGTTAATGGAACAAAACAAAACAAAACATCTGTTTGCTTGCGATTTCACCGACAATCGTCAAGGGTACGAGTTGAAATTTACGCGATTTAACCTCCCATCGTCAAGGTGTTTTCGATAAGAAAAGAAAAAAACTGAACTCTAGCTGTGCTCGGCAAAAACTGGCGAACTCCGAATGAAAAATCTATCGGAAATCACGGCCCTCAACCAGACGCTACTAAAACCTTATGAAAAAGCTTGACCTAAACAAAAAAGAATCATGAAGGAAAGAAATAATTTGGCTTCGGTCGCCTTTCGTGACTTGCCAGTATCCCGAAGGATTTCGCTGGTTAACAAGCCGCCATCCTAAACCACGAGTGGGAAAACTCTAGCGCGACAAATTTGGCAAGGAACGTTCTGATTTCAACGTTCTTCAGAGGAAGCAAATCGATTAGAAATCGATACAGATTTTGTACAATCTGATTGGTCGGCTTGGAAGAAGAGATAATGGATAAAGATTTTACGCAATCCTATTGGCTGGCTTTGCAATTTTGGGTACAACCGAACCGGATTTTTACCGTGGGAGTGCCACAGGCATCCCACGGAAGAAAAGAAACTAAAGTCAGCACATTACATCTCCGACAATATTTTGTGCTCACTGCTTTTATAGCCAGAAAGCATTATGTCTGTCTGTAAGTCCATTTCTATCGTCCCCGTGGCGCAAGGCGTTAACGCTTATCCCTTGCAGCCGAAGTACCGAGTTTGATACCCACTATCGCCTTTTTTCCGACGAATTTCATAAGTTCTTTTTTCTTTTCTTTTCTCGTTTTAAGCCCCATAACTTTAATATCAGGAAAGTAGTTTAATTATTTCGAAGAGAAGGATTAAAAGCAATAAATTGCAAGAAGTTTGTAAGTTACACTACTCGAGATCCGCGTTCAATAAATACTCGATGGCGTCTTTCCTTTTCGGGGACTTTGCCACTTTTGAGGTTTCTTATTTTTTTTAATGTTTCATTTTTTTTTTCGCTTGAGGTACAAAGAGTGAAACAAACTATTGAACTACGTAATTACAGCTATCTCTTATTGCCAAGATTTTTTTTAATATGCGCGCTGTTCAATTTGTTTAGAAATGTCATGAATTACCGTCATTTACGAAAAATAGTTTGAACTCAATTCGATTGAATAAGCGAAAATTACGTTGAAAATAGTGAACTAAACTGTTCAACGCCATAAAGAATTTGAAATCTCGACTTTACATAGCATATTTTTCGAGATATTGAAGTTTGTGTTTTTGTCCGAAGTTGTGTACAGGTTATTTTGTGTAAAATTTAGTGGTTTTAAAAGCGAACTTAGAATCCCCGAAAATCAGATTAAAGTCTGCGAATATTCAACGTACGCTGAGATTTATACTTGGTCTCTTTTTAAAGCTTAGGAAGTCTACTTTTCAGGGAAAAAATAGATTTATGAAGCGCCGATGAAGCCTTCCGAATTATTTGCTTCCAAGACACAATAAATTTTGCGATGTTAACATTTCTTTAGCGGCAGGCGATAAAAAATTCCAGCGGGCAAATGAGACATCTATACGCGTATGATGCCAATGAATCCAACTGACGATTGGTTGAAGACGGGATGAGCACGGGACGCACAAACACGCACACGGCTCGTGGCAATAATTTAAATTTGATTGTTCGGATTGAATTAACTCGTAGCACACAGCTTTAACGTTTTTCGCTATAACCTCCAGGCCAGAACAATCTTTTTCCCAGAGTCCGCGTCACCCTTGTCCAGCGAGACGGGCGAGTACCGAGATATAGATTCTTACAGTGTACCGCGTCTTTATAGTGTACCGAGGTACTTGCCTTACTTGTGTGTCTTGAGTTGCTTGACTGTCTTGGCCTACTTCACTTACTTGGCGTGCTTGAGGTACTTGGCGTACTTGTGTGTCTTGGATTGCGTCAGTGTCTTGGCCTACTTTAGTTAATTGGCCTGCTTTAGGTACAAAAGTTAGCCAAGTACGCCAAGAATATGTACCTCAAGCACGCCAAGTAAGTGAAGTAGGCCAAGACACACAAGTAAGACAAGTACCTCGGTACACTATAAGACGCAGTACACTATAAGAATCTATATCTCAGTACACTATAGGAATCATATATGAGGTACCTACCAGATTGGAGGCAGGGGTATTGGGATCGACACCCTATACCCAGTAAGCACAGGTCCCCTCGGGGGACTATTTTTGGTTTGTCCGACCATAGTTAGTAGAGGAGACTGGTTATCAAAATGCGGCAAAGATCGTAGGTGTTGCGGTTTATATTGGGAGCTCCATGAAGGGGGAAAATCCCTTGTGTCCTGTTCAACTGTTGCGACGTTTTGAAGATCAAAATGAAAGGAACGCTATTGGACGTTGTGCACCATCAAGTCTGCACAATAAAAAAAACTTAAAAGAAAGAACTACTCTGACGGGCTTATAACCATTCCACTCTATAAACTATGGTCCGACTGAAATGATCTGGTGGGACATGATCCACATCATTTCTTAAAAGGAAAATTATTTACAGGCCTGTAACCTTAAGAGCACAAGGAGGTTCAGGGCACGTACGTCAACTTCCCCTAGGATGCAGATCGATGATTGGCTATCACCGACAGTTTCTGGCCCGTCTTTTGTCTCTTGACACATTTCATCTGCAAACAAAAATAAAACTTTACTTTACTTTAGTTTTCAATTCTGAGTCATGCTGTCACTTATTTTCGGGTAAATGCTTGGGAGGACTGCGCGCAAAGTACAGTAAAGTTGACTCTATATTTCGCATCTAGTCGAAAACTTGTTCCTATTTCGGTATAAAGGACTCAGGATTCTTTACGACGAAAGCGGAAACTTGTTTGTTTATGAATACTTATGCAAAAAAAAAAAAAACGTTACAGACGTGTTGCGTTTACTACAACATCTGCCAAAACCTCGCTCTTCAAAGAGTTAGAAATTTTGTAGGTACGTTGTTTGAAAGCAAAGAAATATGTCGGCTAAAACACAAAGGAGAAACAATTGGAGAAACAATTTCAAGTTCAATGATTTCAGGAAAATCACATGTGTGCGCAAGAGCCAATGCTATACTTTTTACTGACAAAACTTTTCTGATTCGAAAAACTACGTCACAATTGTACAGATATCGTCATCAGTTGCACGTGCCTTTATCGCACGCGAGACCCTTTGTTTTCACGATTAAGGAGTCCTTAAGATGAAAGGGGAAATTGACAAATTAACTTATAATGTCTTTTAGCTTAACGATTATTTATCACATACTTTGTTCTCCTACTTACGCACATTTGTGTAAATGCCTTATATCAAGCAAGACTGAAGATTGACTGAAGATTGAGCACAGATCAGGAGCCGAATCGGCTCCTGGCACAGATGTATAAAAAATGCATATCTTTAAGAAACTGTAGTCCATCCGATCAATAATGAGCACATGTACAACATCAAAACAGAGGCTACATAAAACAACACAAAACATGAGAAACTATCCTCATTTGCTTCATCTATTTTACTTCCAGAAGGGGAAAGCTTTACTGGCCACATCCTTGCCCAGTGGGAAAGGACACAAGCGGGACTCATACATGTATGTCCACAACGAATCTACTTTAAACCTAGGGTGGATTCATTTACAGCCTATCCGCGAATCCGTTGCATTTTTTCGCTTAAATTCTTTTATTATCGTTTTTGAGATTAAAAACGAAAATAAACTCGTAGTTTCTTAACCAGCTGTGCCTTTTTTGTCATTCTGGGGAGAAGAGTTCCGTGGCGACACAAAAAGGCTGCGTGGGAGAAAATAGCTTACCCGCCTTCTCCATTGTTTCGTTGGTTTGTTTGAGAGCAAGGGCGATGTTACCAAAAGCTCCCCTGTAAACAACTGGTCTGGTTTTGCTTTTGTTTGCCTAAAAGATCAAAAGGATAGATACTTTAAAGAAACAAGGTCTTTCTCCACTAACACTATTCTTTGATCCACTAGCCATTTTGAAATTGCGGGTGACTGGGTCAGTGTTGTGTTGAATTGCATTATGGGATTGTTTCATGAACGTTGTCTCCCTTATTTAAGATGGTGTTGCACAGGACGAAACACAGCGACAATTAGTTAGAGCCGCAAAACTCCCAATAATGGACCGACATTGTTTAGAATGGCTACAACGCTGTTTTAACATTGCAACTAACGAAAAAATGGCTGTTGTGAATCGTGTCCTTGTAACACACCTTCCCTAGCTTTTATTAGGCAGATTTAGCAAAGCGTCAAATGACAACGCGAAAGCGCGCGGAAAGGACTGAACGTGACTTTCGGTGCTTAATTTGCCTCTTCTATCCTTGGTCAATTCGGTTTTTTTGTCCGTGCTGTCTGGGCTAAACTTGCCGTTTACTAGGTTGCGAAGAGAACTGGAACAAAACCCGTCCTCTTTATATTGACAGTTCAATAGAGTAGTGACAAAAATTTCCGGAAACCCAAACTCATATTGGAGACCTCAAGATTGTTACAGAATGAAACACTCCTGGCTTCAGTTGTTCAAAGGTTGGATAGCGTTATCCAACGGACAAATCACAATCCAGTGGATAAGTATTAGGAAAAACCGATTGCGCTTTCCTCTGGACAGTGGATAGCGTTAGTCATCTTTTGAAGAACCGGGCCCTGGTAGAGAACCACTCATTAGGCACATTTATCAAGAAAAGCGTGAAAAGTCATTAATGAAAGGAAAAGAGTTGAGCATAGAGTTTAGAACTAAAGGCTAAAAGCTGTTTAAATACGGTTCGCTTTCAAATAATTAGATGTCTTGAGTAACGAAACAAAACTTACCGTAAAATTCCGAAAATAAGCCCCTACATGTATAAGCCCATCCAAATATAAGCCCTCCAAAATCGAAACGCAAAAAACCCTCCGTTAAATCGCCCCTTTGAAAATAAGCGCCCCGGCTTGTACCGTTGGAATTTGCTCTCGAATACAAAGTAAAACAAAGCAAAAATGGTACATTTCTTTCCCACTACAAGCTAGCCCAATCAATTTGAAAAGCAAATTTCCCTCCGTACATAAGCCCCTCCGCATGTAAGCCCCTCATAAAGTGCCTTTGAAAAATATAAGCCCAGGGGCGTATTTTCGGAATTTTACGGTACCTCTCGCGAAGCGCGCGTAGCGGAGCACCATGGGTAAGAAAATTTAGTTGTCTATGCAGACACGAATTTTGGTTCTGACAAAATCGTCCGTACGTACAAAAGGCACCCCTAAATTTAAGCTGGGGTAGAATTTCAAGTACCCGCGCGTTTTGGCGGTAAATCACAAGGCCACCCGGAATTTTAGAGAAAGAGAAACAACAACAACAACAAAGCCGAGTCTTTCTTGCTTACCTCAACTTGTACAGCCATCGACAGCTGAATTGACATTATTTTCATCTTGAGTTTCTCGCGTTTACTCAACAGCTCTTCTTTGATTTCCTGCGAGAAGATGACAGAAAAGGTACTTTAAGGTATTCTTGCCCAGGAAAACATTTGTGTTCTTTGTTATTTCTTGGAGGGTAAAAAATTCCATCTATGAGACTTTTTCGACATACTCAGTCGAATACAAGTACCAGAAGGATGGCATTTTACACGCGGAAAAAATTACCTCTTTTTCCCGAAGGCGCTTGAAAAGCTGTCCTTTTAAAGCCTTTGGAACAAATCTATACCAAAAATAAAAATACCAACAAACAAGATCGTTATAGCTGGAAAAACTGACGAAATGAAACTAACTTCTTTATTTGCTTGTTTGTTTTCTAAACGGGGACCTTTTCTTCGTCAACTTTACGGCCCGCAGTCCTATTTTTCAGCTTCAAATTTAAGGGTGTCGGTAAGAATGAGAGTTCCAACGCGCAAACTAGCCCAGATTAATTCACTAATTATTCCCTTTGCCGTAAAAATTTAGAATAATCGCCTCCCTCGAATAATCGTCCCCTTTTGGCGCGAAAAAATTAATAATCGCCCGCAGCTATTATTCGAGGAAATACGGTAATTCAAAATTAACTCCTGAGCTTGAAACGTTGGTGGACTACAACGAATGCCGTGTTCGAACTGCTGTTTATACATTCCTCCACGACTGGTGTATTATGAATGAATTTCGACCCTGCTCGCCATAGAGCCACCAGTAACTCAGTAATTAGAGCATCCTAGAACTCGGAGGCTTATGAGTCCGTTTCTCACTGCACCTCGGAATTTTTTTCTTAGCTTTCTAATGTTTCTCCCTCTTCCAAAATACAAAGGACAACGCCACAAACCTGGTTTTATCCTCTAGCTTTACCACAGCCACTCTAGATTTCAGATCTGCCAACTGAGAAAATAAACCATGCTCTGTAGCGTAAGGTTTGATTTTGGATTCACGTTTGATAAAACTATCCAACTAGACGTTAACTTTAACGAACGAATACATCCTCAAAGAGGTACATTTTTGGCGGAGCAAGTCTGCTAAAACAGAAAGGAGGCCATCCTTGCGACGATTATCGTTCTCACTTCAGTGCTTTTAAGTCGATCACTCGTTTCTCCAATAGACTCAGGGGCTATGTTTCAACTAGAAAGATTGTCTAACACAAAAAATTACACGTCACAATTGTAGAGAAACCGTTCCACTAGAATCGCGTCATCAGTTGCGCGCGCTGTTCTCGTGCGCGAGCGCGAGCCTCCTTTATCCAAAAGATACACATGCGTTCTTGCCAAAGCGTAAGTCAAGATGGCTGTATGTTAGCCAAGTTCTGTTTTTTCGTTTTTCAGGACGAATTTTCAACGTGAAGGACATTCATCTGGTACCGTCTGAACGTAGTCTAAACACGTTGAATTTCTACCTTCTCGTCAGTCTCGTTGCTTTCGCCTTCGCCAAAATTCTTCAAGAAATGAAATCTGAATGATGGTCGCCTCTATGGAGTCATTGAGACGCCTAGCAGTACTTCTAACCTCTTTTAGGCAACACAAATGTCCTTAGATTCAGGTTCCACTTCCCTTTTGTCAACAGTCGAGTCTAGCCCTCAAAGCTTAATGACTCGGAAACCTAAATGACAAGACCCATCTCGGATCGAAACCATGCTAATTATAGCGATCCTCTTTTGGATTTCATAAAGATTACACAGACAAGGTTTTTGTCCACAGAACCTTTGCAAGTATTTTTTACTGTACCTTTTTTGTCAGAAAGGCGGTGTTCGTTAGTTGTTCCACGGTGAAACTAGGTAAAAAATATGACCGCAAACCATTGCGAGAATGATCCCACGTCAGAAAGGAGCCTGCGAGAGAAATTTAACAGCATACGAGTATAGCCCCTCCCCATCATTAAACAAATCTAGGGAAGCGTATCATTACAGAGGATCCGTATTCCGAAAAAGCACCCATTAAACCAGAAGAAGTTTCAGTTCTTAAACGAACATTACGTTGAAACGCAGTTGAAGTTACCAGAAAATAATTTATAGCGGCAAAAACGGCTGCAAGTGAAACAGTTTTAATTGTGTGCAAAAGTTTGTATGGACCCGTTTGGGATAACACTGAAACACCTGGATCCTGCCCTAGTTAGATAATACGGTACAATTACGATGAAATTGCAACCAATACTAATCAAAAAATGCATGTGTAAACCTGCCTTTATTAAGAGGCTGTTCAGATGAAGAGAGGCAGATCCTACCATCAGGAAGTTTTCAGAAGGCGGAACAGCTTTTCATTGGGTTTACATGCAGAAATTTTCGTCTGCGTGATTAACAAACATGCAAATTGGGCCTTTCTGCTTTCTTTTCAGCAGCAGATGGCAGTTCTTTACAACTTGTGGCACCAAACGAAATTATCATTCGGTGGAATTTGTTTTTCGGTGCAAAATAAAAAGTGCCTATAAAAAAGTTTTCGTGACAAATGTACCTTCAGATACGCAATTCGATGAGTTGAGATAACTTTGTCTGTGTTGCTTGGATGAAGTTCTAAAAGTGTAAATTGATATCATTTCAGACACCAAGCAACTGAAAAAAAATCCTAGCACTACAAATATACAAGACATACAAGTTAAACGTCTGGTGAGTAAGACATTAAGGAAACCGGTTCTATTGCTCACAGGAGAAAAAAAAAGCAACAAAAGAAAAGAAACATTTTACATCACACACTCCCACAACAAATGAAATTGATGAAGTACTGCGCCAGTTTCTATATTAACAGGAAACTCAAGCAAAGGCGATGACGACGACAACGACAACGTCAAAAAGCAATTGGTTTTATGAGCAAAACAACAGCTCTGAACGTGCATCACGCATTTTTGTACATTTCTTTGACGTCCACTGCAGCAATACGACGTAAGACCTCCTAATGCAACGTTTTTATGGAGAACGTGAACAAACGATGGTAAATTTTTCTTCCTCTTTTTTTTGCTGGGTAAAGTCCTTAAGAATTCAACTCCAGGTGGAATCGCCTACATTTGACAAATCGAGCTGGTCCAAATAGACGCGATAAAGTTTGAAAGGGCGCAAATTTATTTTTTAGCGACGTCTTCGTCGTTGTCTACAAGCTCTCTACAATGAATTCTAATTGCAGCGACACCATTGCCTCATGATAATGCAACATGCGGATTTCGCTTTCCAAGTTTATCTGGTTACAAGTTACTGTTACAATTTTTACAGTGTGTTTATTTACCTGCAAGATGACTTCAACGGTGATTCCAACCTAGCATAAAAACAGATGATTATGAGTAAATAAAGGCTATGTTCACACTAGCTATACCGGATAGCTTTTGCGCGTGCTCCGCCACGAAAATCATACAGGATGGTTAGGAACGGTTGTGGTGGCGCAATAGAGAGGAGAAGTCGTTACGCCACGTTGCCATAGTAGCAAAATTTTTGGATGACAACAAACCGATAAAGTCACTTAAAAGTCCATTCCCACTGTTTCAAACTTTACCGATCTTATTCAGTTTCAATTTTTATGCACGTACTCCATAAACTTAACTCCGCTTGCTGTTCTTCTTGCCGTCGCCGTCGTCGTTGGATTTGTTGTAGTCCAGAAATAGTGCTACCATGGTAACGTGACGTCACACTTCTCCTCTCTATTTCTGTGACGGAGCGAGACTGCGCTGCGCCGATCTCGAAAGTGGAACGCCACAAATGGGATAGGTTTTGTGCCCTACTTTGGTGCAGTGTGAACACCAATTCGGCCCGTCGTGGAAGTGAATAAGTAGGAGCGAAAACTGGAACACACTGAGATGGAAGTAAATGCAGGAGTGAGGATTGGAATTTAGTACACCAAACCCTCTCGACCAACCGCGCCGGCACGATGTTCGATGTGTGTGCACGAAATCTGCCGCCCCGGGCCGTTGCTGTTCACACTACAGTGGACAGCTTATAGTTCGAACTTAGGCTAGCCTGAGGTCAGATAGAGTTTGGAGTATTTTAACGCTGTGCATTCCACGTAACAATTAAAGTAGCAACTAATCAGGGGCACCCAACAGCTGTTTTCTGTAAAATATCCGTTTGGACAGGAACGTCAGTTGACGATGGGAAAGCGCGCGGAAAGGATTAAACACGACTTCAGGTGCTCAATTTGCCGCTCTGCCATTGCTCAAGCCAGTTGTTTGATTTGCGCGTACAGTCGTCAACTGACGTTCCCGTTCTGTTGCTAATCAGCCTATTGCCTGGAACTTTCTACTACTTGAGGACAGCTGAAAATCTCTAGATGGCCGTTCCATTCATGTACAATTTTCGAAGCTTATCTGATAAATACCCTACGATTTTCTGGCTCAAGTTTCTTCAGGATGACCGAACAGAAACAAATTTTACAGCTTCGAATGCTTTTTTAGAGATCTAAAAGTACCCTGGAAAACCTAAAAAGTGTTTTCAATTGTTTAGGAAGAAACTCAGTCGTTGGGTGCCCCTGAATAATAGCCTGTTCCGCGCTGGGGTTCTCACATCAGTGTCGCATCTCTTGATGCCGTCCCCACAATTTGATCAATCAACTAACAGGGGCATCCAACGATGGTTTCCTCCTCGATGCATTGGAAACACTTTTTAGGCTATCCAGAGTAGTTTCAGATCTCTAGAGATGCATTCTAAGCGGCGCTATAAAATTTGTATCTGTTCGGTCTTCCTAGGGTAACTTGAGTCTTTTCGAAATTACAAGGGCCTCCGTATTATTTTCCCGAACATTTTAAATGCAATTTTAAGTTTTACGAAAGTGAGAATTTTTCTAATTCCTCTCTTCACTTTCTCCATCGAAAATTTTACGTTTCCTTTTTCTACGACAAATAGGCTAACTTGGGTACTGAAATGCCAAAAATTAAACTTTAGAAAATCGTAGGGAATTTATTAAATATGTTACAAAAATTGAACATGAATGGAACGGTCATCTTGAAATTTTCAGCCCTCCTTAAGCTATAGAAAATTCTGGGCAATTTTTGCTTCTCCGAACAGATATTTTACAGAAAACAGTCGTTGGGTGCCCCTGAACTAACATATAGCATCGAGGTTCTTTGATAAGGGGTTCCGTAATTAAAATAGTCATTCTTGAATCGTTTAGCGTAAACCAAGGCAATGCGGCAAACTCTTCCAGTTATTGTTGAAACACACTTAACTGCACTAAAGCTAATTAGAATTAGACGGTTTGGTATCTACCTTTGGTTTAGAACTTTGAGCAATTTTATTTTCAGCTCTAGCTCATCTCCGCGTTGTTTTAAGTTCCTGCTTAGGAGAGATTCAAGGTAAACAATACTAAATCATAAAATGTCGATACATTATGGTGGTAGTGGTGGTGGTGGTGGTGGTCTGTTTACCTTCTGGGCCGGGTTGTTCGAAGCTGGGTTAAGGTAACCCAGGGTTAGTGCGAAATTTGAACTCGGATATGAAAGCTTAAAAAGCAAATTCAGTTAAATTCTCTTTACCTACAATATTATGATTGGATGCTCTAAAGAATAGATAACAATTATTCACCGAAGTGGAGGTGGCTAGTCCTGGATATTTACCGAACTGCGAAGCAGTGAGGTAAATATCCACGACTAGCCACCGACACTGAGGTGAATAATTGTTTTAGTATATACTAAAACAGTGAGATAATTGAGCACAAAAATGACGATTTTTAACTCAAATACTGTTGCCAACGATTACAATTTTGGCGCGTAATGACCGGGCGGCCGCGGCCGTCGCTTTTTCTTGCCGACAATTAAAACTTTTGAAGGCATTTGTTTAGCTCTTGCGGGAAAATTTCTTCAAAAGGAGTTGTGAATTCTTTTTGTATTTAAAATCATTCTATAAAAAAAGATTATTAAATTTAGTTTTAAGCTTATTTATGAACAACTCAACTAAATAAATTAACGCAAGACTTAAACTTAATTTGCATTTGTAAACAAAAAACTTTTTCACCGGTTTTATCGATAAATTCGTGTCAAAAAGTCAAAGTTTTACCTATTAAAACTTCCAATCCGAACTTCGTCACCTTCTTCGTGTATTTCGGAAACAGCTTGCTTGATTAGTTGTGAAATTTCTTTGTTTGCTTAAGGCAGCAAACCGGGAAGGCATTTTGCTCGCAACTTACGCGAGTTTGGCGTCGCTCGCTCGGAGGAACTGGAGGTGAATCAGTGAATAGTGCAGGATATTCACTGATTGAGTAGCCAATCAGAGCGCGCGAAAAACGCTATCCACTGTTTTAGTATATACTAAAGAAAATTATCCGAGAGAGTGCTTATGATAAGAAGAAAATGAACCCCGGGTTAAAATTTAACCCTGGGTTAGCGCTAAACAGGGTTCGAACAACTGGGCCCTGACACATACTAACAACACAATTCACAGTTACCCTCCTGGGCCTGGTTAATTAAACGTTGGATAGTGCTATTCACTGGATAAATCACTATCCAGTGGATAAGCATTTGGGAAACCAATAGCGCTATCCACTGGATAGAGATTTATCCATCGGATAGCGCCATCCACCTTTTGAACAATTGGGGCCTGGATTTTCCTAAATGTAAGTTCATCCGGTCCAAGTTTGTACCTGCTCGACCTGGGTCACTAGAGTAAGGTGCTGGGAGCCAGGGAATACTCCCAGATAATTCCTATGGAGTTTTGCAGAAAGCCTTCTTGAACCCTTGCCCTATCTTAGAAAAAAATAGCCTAGCTTGTAAATAGGCTCTCTTATGTGGTATAAAAGCTTGAAATTTAAGAAAAAGGAAAGGGAAAGGGGAAGCATCCTTCACCCAACTCCCGGGAGCCTGTTCACAGCATATTTTACACTAGAGAAAGCAATTACCATAAATGATCTAATAGAAGCCCTCTCTCAAATAAACACCTTGTCTTATAAACGCCCACTCAAGGATTATATAGATGCCCCCTCATCACAATTACACAAAAATACTTGGAATTAGAAAAAAGGAGCAAAGTTGTCTGGGTTTGGGCATTGCTTTTTGTTCAAGGTCAAGTTCAAACAAGGGATAGATTAGCGATGAGAAAACAATGACCCTGAACAAGGGTTCTCGGACATCCAGGTTGCGATATGGATCTCTACTTGCCTAGACTTAATATTATGTTGTTTATAAACTTCATATTTTCTCCAAAAGCATATTACCCTTGTAAAGATTGTTACAAAAATGAAAGTATACGCCTCTTTTTCCAACGCCTCCTTTCTATCAAACGCTCTCTCTTGGACCCCTGAAATTAAACAAACACCCCGGGTGTCTAACAGATCATTTAAGGTATGTGTATTTGAACGAGAATCTGAGGTGGAAATAAGTAACAATAGAACCAATTATTATTTAAACACCAATGAAATACCAGGTGAGCTTTCGCGCAAAAACTTGATATCTTCACATGTGAAAATAACACGTTATCTTCACACGTGAAAATGTCACCGTTGCTATGGCTACATAATAAATAGCACCTTTCACACCAAAAAACTATTAAAGTGAAATGGTTGGTATTTCATTGGTGTTTATATAATAAATAGAACATTACATGGCCGCTTGGAGATACGAAATTTCTCTTCGAGTGTTGAAAAATATTTCATATTTCCCCGCGCAGCCATGTAATATCCTCTATTTATTACATATTCTAAATGCCTGCATTCACCTGATTGTCTCAGGCTGCATGAGGGTTGATGCTAGTTTCCCTGACAGAAACACTGCCTCCCTCTGTCCTCTCTCTATGGCCTCGATACACTCCTCATATTCTGCCTACAAAGATGGATCAACACCTTTAAAGCTGGAGGATTTCTAAGACTTTCTTAAGAACACATGCAGGCATAATAAAATAAGTTTGCGAAGATTATTGTGTTTAAAACTTGTTGTCTAAGCAGGACACAAAGACTCTTAGGTTCCACTCAGGTTCAACAGTTTTAAGACACATTTCCAAATTGTTGGAGCGATTTTTGTATGACCCTGAATAATGGCTTCGGTAAGTGCTCGTTATTTGTTTTATCAGCCAATGGATGAAAAGATCAAAACATGGACTCTTCATTTTCCTACCAAAGAAAACCTTAAGATGGAGAACGCATTGTTCGATTGGCCAATCATGAACTGCAGTATGACCATTTGTTTGATGTTACTGTTTTGTTTGGGCGTTTTCATTTCAAGGTCATATGAAAATCGCTCTAAAGGGGATTTTTTGTAATGCTTCACAGTTTGTTACATACATGTACGATAACAAAGAAGCCTGTCCTGTAAGCATACATCAAAAAGTCTACGTAATTTCAGTTCTATATCTTCTCATCTGTGCCTTTCACAGTAATTTGTAAGGGTAGCCCATCTTTGGAGCATAAGGGTTTAAGATGAATGCTATGTAGATTATGACCCTGCTCACCATAGAGCCTCCAGTAGGTAGGTTGTGTGTTTAATCCTCACCTGAAGCACGGAATTTTTTCTGAGCCTTAATTTCTGGTGTTAGAATTCCCCTTCTTCAAAAATTTGCATAATTATATTTCATACACTTTAGGGGTACTTTTAGGAGTGTTTTGCCCCTGAGTGAAAGGTGGTGCGTAAACAAGATGGATCATGTGTCTTATAGGGGGTGTCGCCAATGTATCAGCTGAAATCTCATGTTGATTTCGTAACTGATCAATCTGGTGTCAGCTACAGCCGATATGAGTAACAAGCAATAGTGTCCAACACGTGATAGTTCACAGGTACCTAGTAACAAAGGGAAAAGCCTTGTGGACAAGGGTGGTGAGAAAATTGTACAGGCAATGCCAATTGTCAACCAATACACCACTAATACCTTGTCAATACTCAAAAGATAGTTCACCAATACATTGCTGACGCACTACTGATGCTATCATAACTGACAACCAGTCTATCTGTCAACCCACACTTGACCCACGGTTGAACGATAGTGGAACGCCACTCGGTCGATGTATTGATCGACTATCGACTGACTCTTGACCAACTCTCCACTGACACTAGACCAATATAGCAACCAATATGTTGACCAATAATCAACTGAGAAGTCGGATGATACATAGATCGACACCCTGTGTAAGACACATGATCCAACAAGACTGTGCTCTAGGAAAAAATAAAGGGGCCCAGTTCTTCTCAGAACCTGTGAAATCCAGGGTCACAACCCACAATATGATTATATTTTCAAAACAAAACTATGGTCTCATAGTCACCCAATGAGCAAAACCAAGGCACCAGGAACCATCAAGTGCTGCTAGAGCATAGTCTCGTGTAAAATGCATTTCCTTGCAGGTTAACTTATTATGGCCATTGTATGCATCCGATAACAGTTCTTTTCTGACTCATCATTTGTAGGTGACATGTATTCACTCAAGTCCTGTTTTTGCTGTTGTTGTTGTCGTTGTTTGTTTGTTTGTTCCTCACCTTTATTCTATAAAGCAGATCTCTGTAAGTAGAGTGGTGATCTATTAATTTTTCAAAGCAAACTTTGTGCACACAGAATCGGTCCTATGTAATAAAGAGTATGAAAATGTAATTGTAAACTGCACTCATTGGAGTTAAAAACTCTTTAAAATAGCAGAAGAAGTTTAATTTCAAAGCTAACACCGTAGGGATAACAGATTTAAAAGTTGGAAAGACAAAGATTTGCGCGATAACTTGATAAAAGCGGGAAAGGTTTCTTTTTTTTTTCTAATTGAGTATATGCAGATTCCTGGACAACCTGCAGGTTCACAAAAATTAATAGATTGTGAACAATATTTCTCCCACATAGTAACATCCTTTAAGTCACAGGTAACAATGCATAAATGTTCAAAAAATAAATGAATGATTGAATAAATAAATTTATTATTCATTCAAAATATTCCCCCAATTCTGACTGGCTAAAAGCACACGTATAATTCACCATAACCAGTTGCTGATGACCAAATTTGGAAGAATTTTGTGTTTGACGAGAGAAGACCTAGGGACAAGGTTGAGTTGTTTTGGTTGTGATAAAAAAATGGCGGACATTTCACTCCTTTTAAGAGTAAGAACTAGGCAAAATAATAGCTAAAAACATGGCAAGAACAGCAAGAAGACAACTCGAAGGCTCGCATCTGCTATTTGGAGAATATTTGCGGAGCTGAACAACCCTAAACGTGCACTATCGAAGATGAACTTAACATCCATGGAGGTAAGCATATTTTAGCTATGTTTTTAAACTTTGAATTATTTTGAATGAATAATGAAACAATTATTGAATTTGGCTTTCGTATCATATAGAGAATTATGGAGATCTCAGAGGGTGTTATCCGCCTTGGCCTACAGCCTCGATGGATAACACCCTCCTTGATCTCCATAATTCTACTTAAGATACTCAGCGTCATTCATTAATTGTTAATTATTATTCATTCAAAATATTTCCCCGTTTCTGATTGGGCAAAACCACATGCATAATTCACCATAACCAGCTCCTGAACTGTCATATTGAACTGATGACTGAGGAAACCTACAAAATGGTTGAACTGTCGGGCAGACATTGTACTCTTTTCACGGCAAAATATTGTCTAAAAACATAGCAAGAACAGCGAGAAGTCAACTCGACAGACAATATCTGCTATTTGGAGTATATTTGCAGACCTGAGCAGACCTTTATCAGCTAAATTTCCCGAAAAAGATGCACTGTTGATGTGAACTTAACATCGACTGCTCAAGGTAAGCATTTTTTAGCTTGTTTTTAAAGTTGGAATTATTTTGAATGAATAATAAAGCAATAATTGCTATCGCAGGATATGAAGAATTCTGCAGATCTCGGAAACACCCTCCTCGATCTGCAGAATTCTTCATATCCTACTCAGCCTCCTTCAATAATTGCTAAATAACAAATATAATAATCCCAGACACTCTACCTGTTTCGTTATTTCGGGAGTCTTGCTAAGATTCAACAATTCCTAAAAAAACATTGATTTATAAATTGCCAATAAATGACATAATAAATTGCATATACCGTATTTATTTGAATAAGCGCCCAACCTCGAATTAGCGCCCACCTCGAATAAGCGCCCATCCTAAAGGCAGAAAAAGTTAATAAGCGCCCAGCCTCGAATAAGCGCCCACCCCCTCCTCCTCCCAATCAAACTCAAATAGGCGCTCACCCCCACCCCACCCACTTGAGTGAATAAACTTTAATAAGAGACTTTCCCGAGGATGGAGTTTTCTTCAGAGTATTTTACAGAAACCTTGCTTTGTTACTTCCTCGCGTTTTGTTATTAGCATTTATTGTTTTGTTGCAAAATAAACATACTTTACTTGCTGAAAATGGTGAAAATTTAATAAGCGCCCAGCCTCGAATAAGCGCCCACTCTCAAGGTCCAAAAATTTAATAAGCGCCCAGGGCGGTTAATCGAATAAATATGGTATATCTTATTTGTAGTAGCACTCTATGAACCCGGGGGTGGGGGGGGGGCCCTTTAGGAATTTCTGGGTGGGGATGTGCCGCTGGGACCCTGGAACCCTTAACCTATACCAGAGCTAGTTCAGCTAAATTTTGCTACCCTATACTAGAGTAAACTCCCCAAATCCCCCCTATCCTATAGTAGCTGTTTCCCTAGTCGAGGTAAAATCTTCAACCAACTAATCAGTTTCCTGAAAAATGATACCCTATTCTAGACCCAAATGTTCTGATTTATATACCCTATCCTAGAGTAAACTGTTTGAAAACCATACCCTTCACAGCGGCACATACCTATATAGCCCATATATGGCAATCCCCCCCCCCCCCTACGAATTAACTAATTGACAATTTCGCTGCAATGTACGTGAATAAATCCTCGAATGCTTACAATCCTCCTGTACATGTGAGTGATGAATTGCAATGTTTAACTCTTGAGAGTTTCGTAGAAAATGCGATTCTTTTTTAACTCTATGTTTGTCCCGAAAATCTGAACATCCTACCTGGTTCAGGGAATCCTGCAGTTGCGTGCTTGAGTGCTCATGCGTGGCCATTTTGGAATCGACCGTTAGCAGTTTCACCACAAGGCTTTTGCGAAAAATGGAGGAATTCCCCTCTTTTTGTCTCTCAGAAACAGCAAAGTGGTTTCCACCGCACTGGGCGCTCAAAAACTAAAGTACTTATTGGCAGTTAAAGACAATAAAAACGAATACACATACGAACAAAAAACGCTGCTGAACCCCGATGGAACATCTGAAAGTTTTCTGCGAAAATGAAATTTACCCGCTCGTTACCATTGTTACCATTGATCGCGTCAAATTACGCGCGTAATCAACGTCATCATTCAGACCCAGTTCTCCCCGAACAGGTCAAAAAATGGCGGAAAGTTGGGAGTATGGTTGACCTGAGCTTCTCTGCTCGACGAAGAATTGCGTAAACAGCCATGTGTTACGACGTTTTGTAAATCATGAGGACGAGAAGTAACTCCATAGTTCGCCTGGATTGGTATCACAGTCTCGTTACCCGAACTGTCTTGGATTTTCAGGTACATTGCAATTGATCTGACCTGAATTGACATGTTTGTATGTCAATTTCCACTTTACAAAACGTGTCAGTTGAACATTACTTTGATGTTTATTTAATCTGTCTGTTACAGACACTGTCTTATTGAAACTTATGCCTTCAAATTCTTCGTATTCACGATGACTGAAGAGATTTCAATTTGCTTACATCTATAGTTCTCTGGATCGATATTTGCAATTTCGTCACTGGAGCGACTCGCCCAATCTTAATGTTTCTGCCGCCGTTGGTCCGGAAAGTTATATTCTTTTATCATGTTTTCAAATTTGTGGGTTTTCTTTTTATCTTAATATCGAGTACATCGCTGTAAACTAATGATGCACTCGCGCTTCGTTTCTTGACTATATAAGGCACACTGCTTTCATTATAGCACTACGTACATTTATTGATTATTTGTAATCGTAGCGACAATTCCGGTCAAAATTTGTTGAAACACTTCCGGAAAATACAATATAAACAAACTGGTTCTACGAATACGTGTATCGCCTCTCTCTCCTTTCCTCCGTGTTGTTTTGATGGAGACATACATACCTTACAGGTAGCTGTTCAAAAGATGGATTGCGCTATACACTGGATACATGTACATGTAAATCTCTATATCCACTGGATTGGTTTCCACAATATTTATCTGCTGGATAGTGATTTATCCAGTGGATAACGCTATCCAACGTTTGAACAACCCAGGCCTAGTTAACATAAATATTGAAAGGGAAGGAGGTCCAAAATCAGTAAGTGTTTCAAGAAGGTTTACGTGTTTTAAAGGCCTGGTTCAGACTCCATACTTTAAGTGGGCTGAATCAAATTTGAATTTAGGCTGACTCAAATTAATTAGGTCAGCTGAATTGATCTTAATTACAGCCAAACTTAACTTACACTTAATTTGACTTTATTTTAAAAAGTATGATGAAGGAAATAACTTGCAAATACAGTCCCAAGATAGAAGGTGACAATATTAACTCATTGAGGATCAGTAAAGCTGTTCCTGTCGCTGAAGATTATGCTAATTTATGATAAACCCCTCTTGAGCGACCAACCTCTTTTAACCCTTTAAGCAGTATCCACATACAAATTCTCCAAACTGATCTTGATACATTTCCTTAAGGAATTAGTTGAGAGAATTTGATGATAGATCAGGGCATTTTCTCTCAGGTGATCATTTTATTAATTCTCATAACTTATCTCTTGACAGTGTATGGATATTGTTAGGAGAAAATTGATCTTGGTCACTATTGGGACTTAAAGGGTTAAGCAGCAATTTGTCCATATGCCAGTGTGGCTGCTTAATGGAGGTTCAATTATGTAAAGTTTCTCTTCTGTTGAGATAGTCACATTTTCATTGTAATCACAGTGTTGGGGATGGTTTGAATAATGTTTTGGCACACTCCACCCCCCCCCCCCCCCCTCCACCTTTAGGAATCACGTATCATGTGATGGAAAATTATGCAGTCCCGACCATGTGCTGAAATGTTCGCTTTGTTCTTTTTTGTTGGATATTTTAAGGATGTCAAAATTATCTGCATCTGAAAGTTGAGTCACAGACTAAAGTCATGCAATAGTCCTCATGTGTAACTTGTTTTATCCAACACACAGGATCCTGTAACAGGTCTTCTTCCACCCAAAATAAACTGGACTAAGTATAAATCAGGATCAACAGATTACTTAGGGGATGCATGGGTAAGAGATAATGTCTATAGCATCCTGGCAGTCTGGGGTCTGTCACTGGCTTATAAAAAGAATGCAGATGTTGATGAGGACAGAGCTAGGGCACATGAACTCACTCAGGTATGATAAAATCCTGCATTTTTGTGATAATCAGACAATATCAGGTCCCAGTTGTTCAAAAGGTGGATTGCACTATCCACCAGATAAATCTCTATCCAATGGTTAGCGCAATTGGTTTCCCTAATAATTATCCACTGGATAGTGATTTATCTGGTGCAGGGTGCAAAGAAAATCATTTTTACAGCTTGCCATTCGGGCAAGCTGAGGCTAGCATTTACTAGCCTAAACATCATTTCAACTACCCCCAAAAACTTTTTGACTAGCAGAATTGATTTCACAGTTCTTCTGTTATTCGAATTTTTTTTTCCCTCAAAAAACATCACTTGCCTGTCGGGCAAGTTAAAAACAGAATTCACTAGCCTGATAGCAAAGTCCACTAACCTTGGGCTTTTGGACACTACTCTCTTTGCACGCTGCCGGTGGATAGCACTATGCAGCTTTTGAACAACTAGAACCAGATGTAATTTCACACTTGTACTGGTAGTTGCTTTCCCAAGATTATGTAAACTGCATGTCAAAAAATACTGACTGATCTGTTGTTGTCTTCTTCAGTCTGTTGTGAAGTGTATGAGGGGTCTTCTAACATGTATGATGAGACAGGTAGGTAGATTAAAAAAAATAACGGTCAATGATTAAATTAGCATGAGTAAGAATGAACTGATCCAAGCCCTAGGATTTGGAATCTCATGGAAAATGATATTTCGGTTCTGTGCCCAGAGATCATTTTTTGTTTTAGTCTGTGAAAATTCATGGTAACCCATTTTTAATTTAGTTAATTTGCATATTAAACATGTTGTAAAATATACTTGAACATTTTAAGAACATTAAGGTTGTGCAATAACAGCAAAGAAACCTGCCAAAACTTGTGCTATACATTCAGAGTTTATGTTTAATTGCTTATTTTCTTGTTTTGTTTGTCATTGTGTTGCATTGAGCTCAATGGTATGTTACCAGGCAAAGCAGTTCTTTACATGTGACAATTTTGCATGAAAAACCAACGATATGATGGAAAACGAAATTGATGTCTTCAGGAACCCATACAGCGGCTTATTATTTTAATACCAGTAGGTACAAATCTAAGTACAGAAAAAAAAATGTCAGTACCATTTTATCTTAAATTTTTTTCAAAGGTTCACAAAGTTGAAAAATTCAAGAAGTCTCAAGCCAAGGAAGATGCTCTTCATGCCAAATACAACTTGAGTAAGTCACTTTTACTTAATTAGAACATATTAACCCTTGTCCCAATAGTGACCAACATCAATTTTCTCCTAACAATATCCATATACTGTCAAGAGATAAAGTTATGAGAATTAATAAAATGATCACCATAGAGAAAATTCCATGATGTTTTATCAAATTCTCTGAACTAATTCTTAACGGAGATGTATAAAGATCAGTTTGGAGAATTCGTATGTCGATATTAGGGCTTAAAGGGTTAAATACAATTAATCAGGGTGCAAAGAAAGTCAGTTTTACAGATTACAGTTCTTCTGTTATTCGAATTCCCAAAAAAATATCACTTGCCCGTCGGGCAAGTTGAAAACAGAATTCACTAGCCCGATAGCAAAATCCACTAGCCCCGGGCTATCAGACACTACTTTCTTTGCACACTGATTAATGTACAGTAGAATAATTATATACAGGTGTACGGGTACAGAGAACCAAAATTTTTACCTTTCACTCTAGATACAATAAGTAATGTTTAAAATGTGAACAGCAGTGTTTTATGTAATATATCAAGCATGAGGCACAGTGTTTCATCACCAGATGAAACACTGAGAAGGGAGATGAAAATACAACATGCAGTCAGTCTTTTTGACGAACTTCGAGGTGAACCAGATGAAACACTGTGTAAAATGCTTGATATTACCTCTCAAACAAAATGATTTTAGAAGGAGAAATCAAGGATGCAAAATGAGCAGTTTTTCACCTGATTTCCAAACACCCATTAAACATTAATTCCCTTTGTATTTTCTTTATGAATTATTAATGTATTTGAGAACACTGGTTAAATTATCTCAAAATACAGTGGCCCTTTAGGAGAGGTAATAAAGTTGTACTTATTCTACTTTAAAATGTAGACTCTCTCTGGCTTACACTGTACATGTACAACCAAAATTAACACCTGTCTTCACTCAAAGTTTTCGAAATTGCTGTTGCAATGATCCACTTTAATGTGTATGTAATCTGTATTTCTGTTGTAACTAATGTTTATTACAGAGACTTGTAGTCCTTGCGTTGGAGATCATGCGTGGGGACATCTACAGATTGATGCTACCTCTCTGTATCTCCTTATGTTGGCACAAATGACTGCTTCAGGTTAATTTTGTTTAATAATACATGTATCTTAAAATGTTTTGTTTTTGCATAATTATTCATGAATGACTTGAAGCTAGTATTTCTTTCTTTTTTATGAATGATATTTTTAATTAAAAAAAAGTTGACTTACACAATGATAAAAGTTACAGTACGAAACGTTGTCTGATTGTACATGTACTGTAGCTGGGCAATCAATCACCCAGGCTGTGCTGGAAATTAAAGGTTGCCCAGTGCTCTGAAATAGTGAAAACAGGGTGCCCAGCATTACATATATGCTTTACATGAAAAACCAAGATTCCTTAGTCACCCAAGAGCAAAAGTAAGGCAATAAGGGCCACCAGCTGGTGCTGCTAGAGCACAGAGTTGTATCACTAAGACACTGACTAAGATTTCAATTTACACTTGGTATGTGCAGTTAGTTGGTGGGGATTTTATAACAGGTACTAGGAAGTTATTTTGGGTCTATTTTCCTTTTGTTTCCTATGGACGTTGTCAGGATCATGCTCTTAGCAGCCAGGGGAAATTTCTGGCCCCCAGTCCTTAGTATCATACTACAGTCGACTCCTAACAACTCGAACCTTCTAGGGAAATCTACCATATTTGTTCGAATAAGCGCCCAACCTCGAATTAGCGCACACCTTGAATAAGCGCCCCTCCTAAAGGCAGGAAATGTTTATAAGCGCCCAGCCTCGAATAAGCGCCCACCCCACCCCTTTCCCACTCAAACTCAAATAAGCCACCACGCCCACCCTACCCCCCAAAAATTGAATAAGTACTAAAACTAATAAGAGACTTTCCCGAAGATGGAGTTTTCTTGAAAATATTTTACAGGAACCTTGCTTTGTTACATCTTCGCGTTTTGTTGTTACCTTTTATTGTTTTGTTGCAAAATAAACATGCTACACTTACAGAAAATGTTTAAAATTTAATAAGCGCCCAGCCTCGAATAAGCGCCCACCTCGAACTAGCGCCCACTCTCAAGGTCCAAAAATTTAATAAGCGCCCAGGGCGGTTAATCGAATAAATACGGTAAAAATGTTCAAGCTAGGAGGCTTTGAAGCAAATAACCAGAAGTAAGCAAATGAGCAGAAAGGTAGAGATGTAACACCTGTTGAAGCTGAGCTCACTTGATTTTACGGTTGATCAAAGTGTGAAGCTAAGGCTGGCACTATATAAAGTTTTGGGGAAATGTTACGGGTGAATCTTTATTTGCTATGGCTGTTCTAAAAAATGACAGCCCTGATCATGCACACTTCTTAGCGATGGACACTGAATTTGAACTGGAGTGACAAAAAAAATTTACAACAAAGAATGGTTGTTTTGAAATAAATTCAGTGCTTTGGGCTTCAGTACAATGGTAAACCGTTTTCTTTCTTTTTTTCTTTTTTTTTTTAAGACTTGTCACATGCTTAAAATGTGGTTTGAGTTATCAAGGGTAAATTTGTATAGAAATAATCTGAAGGGATTCAAACAAAAGTCACTTCAAGTTAGCATGAGGTTTGAGTTAGCAAGGGTTCAAGTTATCGGGAGTCAACTGTAAGTTTTAATGGTTGATTATTCTTAAATTATATTGGTTTTTTTTTTGTCGTTCATTCTTTTTCAGGGATACAAATTATTTTTACCCTGGATGAAGTAGCCTTTATTCAAAATCTTGTGTTCTACATTGAAAAGGCCTATTGTATCCCAGTAAGTGTGCATGTTCACTGTAGTATTACTACACCCACCTGTATGTTTAACATTTATCATTTAAATTTTGTTAGTAATTTTCTAATCATGAAGTATCCGAGTGAAAAGGCTGCATTTAGCTAACATACTTTTCTATGTGTATTGGCTCATATCATAATTATCTCTAGTGCAAGTAGATAAATTAGTAGTGCCTGGTTTAATTAAGTCAAAATATACTCAATCAAAATCACTATAAAGTGATGGCCAGTATGACCATTTTCAACATTAGAATAGTAGTCGATTTTTATGAAAACCTAATGATTGATTTTTTCAGTTAATAATCTTTTGCCCATGAAGGCCTTCTAGAATAATATTTTCAGAAGGCTTTCTTGGAAATTTTTTTTCATTTTAGGTGGTTGAGGTACACTGTACAGCTTCAATCTGCTAATAGAAATCTTGAGTTTGACTTTCAATAGTTTAAAAATAAATCATTCCTAGGACCAGTTATTACAATTATTATGTAAATGTGCATAGACAGAAAAAAGATGATAAAAGTGGTCATTTATACAAGTGAAATATTGGTGTTTTTTTATATACAATGTTTTTGTTTTTTTATGTGACCTACAATGTACATGTACATGTATAATTTACATTAAATTATTTCAGTTACAGCTGTATCCCTGTTATAGAACAAAACTGTAAACTTTTGTATCATCTCATCTGCAGGCCATGAGTTAAAAGAAAACTCAAGCAAAATACCATCCTTGACAACTGTAACTTAATGTATTTTTTTGTTCATTTAATGCAGGATTATGGTATTTGGGAAAGAGGAGACAAACTCAATCATGGTATGCCTGAGCTGAATGCAAGTTCTATTGGAATGGCAAAGGTTAGCTTGTCTGTACCTTATTTAGTGAGGTACATTACTTTTCACAGCTGTGTTTACTGCAAGTTTTAAAACATATACTCTCCAATTCACTGAAAACTCTGTAAATGGAAAATTCTACAAATACATGTATTAGGAAAACCTTTTTATTATATAAACACAAGAGAAACCAGGTGCGCTTTTGCGCAAAAATATGATGTCTTCACACGTGAAAATAACATGTTATCTTCACATGTGGAAAGATCACCGTTGCTATGGCTACATAATAAATTGTGCCTTTCACAGCAAAAAGCTATTAAAATGAAATGATTTGGTATTTTTCATTGGTGTTTATATAATAAATAGAACATTACATGGCTGCTCGGAGATACAAAATTTCTGTTCTCATGTTGAAAAATATTTCACTTGTTCGCTGCACTCACTTGTATTCCGTATCTTCGTATTGATTGATTGATTGATTGACTGATTGATCTCCACGCCACCTTGTAACACCCTCTACGTATTAGGAATTTAATTTTCTGTAACTACAGAGAACAATCACAGGAGCTCTTAAGCGTTTGTGTATTCTATATGTACACTGTAGATCAATTATTATTGTAAGTTTTACAACACCATTGTAATGATATCTGAAATGTTGGCTATAGCAGAAAAACTCTCATAGCAAGGACAAGAACCACTAACAAACTCAGCCTATGCACATGCTTAAATAATTATACTTACAGACATGGCTCACTGTAATTTGCAAAACGAAATTAAACAAAACAAAATGAAAATTTGTTCTTTGTGAAATCTGTATTAATTTTTGTGAAAATTATGAAAATCTGTACTTTGCAGAATGAAAATCTGTATTTCATGAAATGATGAAGATTTTCATTTCACAAAATATAGATTTTCATTTCATTCCATTTTGTTTCGTTTTGTTTCACAAATTACAGTAAGCCACACACACCTGTGTCTCCTGTACTTGAACCTACAGCAGGTAGTCCACATTGGTTGAAAGCATGCACTTTCACTGCCATGCCACCCTTTCTACCCTTTTATTTTATTTTTTATTTCTCTTTAGGCGGCTTTAGAAGCATTAGATGGCTTGGATTTGTTTGGTCCAGAGGGGGGTCACTCATCTGTCATCCACATTCTTCCAGATGACATTCAACAGTGCAAGGTTGGAGGCTGAAGACAGCTCTCTGTTATCCTTATGTCATTTCCATGGCCTATACTCTCATGGCAATAGAAAACGTTTTCCGTGTTTGCATAGCCTGATGTAAACAGGAGAGGGGTTGAGAGAATTTGAGACAGTCGCCAGTCTTGTACACGAAGTCTTGCACATGTAATCAGTTCTTGTTTTGCAAAAAGGTGCTTTCCAAAATACGGATTTTTCTCACTTAAAATGTCAGCTTAAGCGAAAAAAAGTTGACACAGCTTGTTTGAAAAGATTTTCCAAGTTTTAGCTGATGAAGAAATGAGGAAATAAAGTAAACTTGTCGAGTTTTGATCACTAAAACTTTTTCAAATTCTTGCTTGTGTGATTAGCGCGCGAAAAGCAAAACATCTTATGTCACAACCATGTTTACATACTCTCATGCAAACACTCCTCTCAGCCAATCAGAGTGCGTGTACTATCTTAGTTATTTTATAAATAGACAATAGCTCTTGACTAATCAGCAGATGAAAAATTATTCAGTTGTTGTGAAAAAAAAGGTCTTGACCACCTGGGTTTAGATTTGATATTAGTCAGTGCACCATAGCAATCACATGCTTTTCAAACAATATCATTATTATAATTATTATTATTATTATTATTATTATAATTATCATAATTATTATTATTTTTATTATTAATTAATTAGTTAATTAATTAATTTATTTATTTATAATATTATTGTTGTAATTTTGTGGTTTTGTTTCCAGGCTATTTTGCAATCAATGGTTCCAAGGGAGTCTAATTCCAAGGTACATGTATGATTGACCACTAATTGTAAAATAGTAAGTGTCTGATACAACAGGTTCATTTATGGAAAATATTATATAGGAATCACCATTTTAGTCTCGTGTATATTTTAAAAACAGGGTCCACTTAACACAGGTCTCACAGTTTGAAAATGCCCTTCAAAGGTCATTATAGTTTCACAAGGTTTAAAAAGTGCTGAAAACTTGTTTCAAACCACTTGTACATGCATAAATCAAATTAACACAAATCAAAGTCATCATAATTTTGATAATTATTTGTACATTGTATTCATAAATGAACACTTTACTTGTGACAATGTCAGATCAGCATAAAAATAAATTATTTTATTTTTGTCCTGTAGGAAATTGCAGCCTCAGTGTTAAGTGTGATTAGCTTTCCTGCATTTGCTGTTGAAGATGAAGATCTTGTCAGTGAAGCCAGGGAAAAAATCATTGCTAAACTTCAGGTACACATGCACTGTACCTTTGCTGTTTGCTCAATAAATACAGATTTCATGCAGTGATTTGTACCAGTGTATGAATAATGAAACAATTCTGCATACTTTTCCCATTTCTTGAAAGGGTCGATATGGTCTGGTTCGTTTTATTCGGGACGGTTACAAGACTCCTCTTGAGGTTAGTAATTTTTAAGAATTTTTTTATTATTGAACAGTAGCTGTCAATGATTATAACTACAGTCTGTATTTCTTTTCTTGCCTTCACGAATTAATGTGCATTGCACTAAAATATTTGAAGGGCTCTGATCTACATGTATGCAAAAATGTCCTAGTCCTATATCCTACTGAGCCCAGTTGTTCGAAGGCTGGTTAGCGCTTAACCGGGAGTTAAATTTAACCCTTGTTTCTTTTTCTTGTGTTCAAAAGCATTTTCTCAAATAATACTCTCTCTTATTTTTAGAGCTTCCAATCATCAACTTGTGGACAAAAAGAATTAAAACTGAATTGCTTTTTAGGCTTTCAAATCTTAATTCAAATCTTGCACTAACCCTGGGTTATCTTAACCCAGCTTTGAACAACTCAGCCCAGGTGTAGTTTTAAGTCCTTGTTGTGGCCACTAAGGGCTGTCCTCAGTGGCACGGTGTCTCGATGAGTTATGATGTAGTACCAGCTCCTGCCAGTGTGAATATTTAATTTGTATTGATAAAAAAAAACTGGAAAAAATTTCAGCTGGATTTCAAATCCATGGGTAGAGGGGATTGATTTTATTGCTTATCTATTGAAATTTATAAAACATGTGATCATTCACAACTATAATATACATGTACTCATAATGTACATCTTGTTTAAAGTACATGTAAAAGGCTGTCACAATGTTAGAACAATTAAGTTGAGACAAATGCTGGTTTTTGTGTAGTTCACTCAACATCTGCATCTTTGGTTCAAATTTTGTTTTTCTTTGTTTTGGTATATGGTTGTGTATATTATTTGTAAGATAAATAGACTAAAATGAAGAAAGTAAAATATGAACCTGGGATAAAATCATGTTGCGGCATAAACTAATATAACAGTCATACAAATGTACAGGTACACAAAGTCCAGGGTTTTCAATAAGATTTTAAATAGGAGGTAAAAGCTTTGGAGTAGGTGGAGAGGGAAAAAACTTGTAGCAAAGGCACTTGCGAGCGCCAAAGGCACAAGTTTCTGGAAAAATTTGGAAATCTGGGTCTCTTAGAATGCATTTCCAGCATTCTGGAGCAAAAATTAGAGTGTTTGAACAGAACACAGACATCATTAAATTTTGGCTTTTTTACTCAGTGACAGCACATGAATACTGCATTTAAACTGGGGTAATTTCCAAAGAAAAGTAGCAGTGAAATATAGCCGGAGAATTTTGCCAGCCACTGGCTCTTATTGAAAGCCCTGCAAGAGCATTCTATCATAAAAAATGTGAGACACATATTCTATGGACATGATCGTCACGACTATTATCCAAGCAAAAACATAAAAACTACACTGGTATTTATTTTATTATGTGGTTTGTATTACAGGACCCTTACAGACTTCATTATGAACCAGCTGAACTAGAGATATTTGAGAACATTGAGTGTGAATGGCCTCTGTTTTTCTGCTATCTTCTTTTGGATGGCCTTTTTAACTGTGATGAGGAACAGGTAACAATATGATGATATACATGTAGTTTTTTTTTTTCACATAAAGTTAGCAGTATCTGTTAAACAAGCACAACAAAATTACAGTAGTTGAGGTAGTGCCTTAAAGGGCCTTTCTGATGTTTTACCATCTTCAAAAGGGACAAATAAAGCTTTCTTACCCCCATCCCCTCCATGTAATGTTGTGCCGCTGTAGGAAATAACAAGCGCCCCAAGTACTGTTTAAGAAATGAGCGGGTGTGTATTATCAGTTTTTACACCTAATAATATACGACTGGAAGTTTTTTTAACTGCTCCAAAATCTCTGATACACCGTATATACCAGGGCATCTACTGTAGTTCAACTCATTCTTGCACTAACATTTAGATTTGGGGTTATTTTGGTCTGAAAATTTGGACGTAAAGTTTATCCATGTCTTTATCGGATATAAAGACTCTCATTAAACATTAATTTATTTTGGTTTTTTTTCATGAATTATTTGAATAAAGGGGAGAGGGGAGGGGAGAGGAGTGAGGATTGGTTTCCCCATTATTTTGAGGACAGTACATGACTCAAAACTTTTTCACCTATTGTAGGTCAGTTACCAATTTTTTGTCTCCTTAAGCCTTACATCTAATTCACGAGTGTAGGGCTACATGTATTGCTAGGAGACAAAGGAAATTGAGTAACACCCTCTGGCAGTTTAAAACTTTTAACCTTATTTTATGTTGACCCATGACATTATCCATCAAGTCAGGGCCAAGATGTTTGACTGACAATCATTGCAAACTGGGGATTAGTTACATAGACAACATTTAGCCTTGGCTTAATAGGCCCTTTGCAGCTAGCCATTTACGTGGTACAAAACCGCCATGCTGGAGGGTAAAAGTTGCACTGGGATAAGAAAAACAAAAGGCATGCATAATTTTAAATGGTAATTTATTTTGTTTGTCTTCTCCCAGTGCGACTTTTGCTCTCCAGCATGGCAGTTTTGTACCACATGAATAGCTAACTGCAAAAGGCCTACTGGGCCTCAAACATTTTGAAGAAGAACTTTGCTGGTTTATAGTCTAAAACAATGATCACTACAAAAATAATTCTTATATTTACAATATGATATAAATGTTAGCGACAACATTAATTATTTTATAAATTCAATCTTTAAACAACTTTGTCTTAAATATTATTATTAAGTTTTAATTTAAGTTATTTGAAGAGTGTTCTGTTAGTGCATCTTTTGCCAAAGTAATAGCATCCGTCACTCGTTGTAACCATTTTTCCCTTCTGGTGCGAAACCAAAGCTGTTGACAAATGTAAACAATAGAACATCTGACATGAAACCAATTAAAGCTAGAGGGTAAATAGTCCTTCTGCTATTTTTTTTTTTTTTCTTGTACTTTAAAATTGATTTTTTGCTATGAATAGTAAACTGAAAACATGAATTTTCTGTCTTTACCCCTGATCATCCAGTTCATTGTACAATAATAATTTTCTTTTTGTGAGCGAGGAAAATTTCAGTCGTGTATCAACTTTTCTAGAATGACATCAGATTAATATAACTATTTTCAAAATATCAAGAGGTTGGTGATCATTCCCTATTATTTTGTATGATCTTTCTAAGGATCAGTCGATGATACTGCAAGGAAAAACTAGATGCTTTCTGGTCATGACCCCACAAGCTTTTTAGCTTTAACTTTTGTCATGTCAAAATAAAGGTTTTATGTTATGGTCACATTTAAGAGCTCTCGGGAGCACAAGTGAAGCTTCCCATTTTTAGTGTGGTCACCAAATATCACTACGTATCATCAGTTATTAGAAAGATTATGTGGAGAAAAAACATGATCACCTGTAAGTATAGTGGCATAAATCTAAACGAAGTGATATTGACAGAATGCCCGAAGTAAACTGATTAAAAATGTCAAAGTGTTAAAGTAGAGGTCTTCACCAAAACTTTAACATGCAGGTGGACATATTTCCAAATAGTTATGGCTTGTAATGTTATTAAAATGACTCATAAAGCAAATGGTTTCTCTCCCACAAAATGTAAAATATTGGTGACAAAGGAAAAATTAATTCATTCAAAAGCTTATTTAAAGTTAGAAGCTACATGTATAAGTGCATGTTTATTGTTATTGAGTAGTGTGGTTCTGCCACTCTTTGAATGGAATCCTTGTGACTGTTCGTGACTGTTTTCAGAGATTATTTTTTATTATTTTTAGTGAGCACTCTTTTTGGTATGCTCTTCCATGGATTTATGTTTGAGGCAATAATCCCAATAAAAGTTTGAAGTTTGTACAGCTGTATGTCTTGTTCAAACCTTGTTGAACAGTAGTTTTACAATACTGTGGTACGATGAAGTGAGCTGCATCCGTGTTTTTTTTTAATCATTATTTTTTAAATCTGCATCTTGTTGAATAATGTAATGGCTTTCTGTGAGGGTTCTTGAATTTATTCCATGAGAAAAGCTGGCTAGACAGGGACAGTCAAAGGTTGATGTTAAAAATTCCAAAGGGGCATAGTTGAGTGTCCGTGCTTCTGAAGTATCCAAAGATTTATTAATAGTGCTATGATTCTATGAAAATTGGTTTGATTTGGGACTTATTTGGACTATTAAGTGAGAAAAATGAGAGAGTTAAACAGATGCAGAACTTGACATACCTCCACATCTTCAACTAGCAAGTTACATTCCATAGCAATGATAATAAGCCCTTCTCTATCTGGCCACTTTTGATGTGTAAATCTGCTCTCAAGTTTATTGAGCTGCTCTACAGAGAAGTGTTCTGGTGCTAGTGAACTGACAGAACTTCTTTGAGATGTGTGACCTTCACTATTCCATGGTAATGTTTGAATTATTTTGTCATCTTGAGCTTTCATGGCATGCTTCTGTTGTTGCAGTCTCACTCTTCCTGTATGGTTTTATCCTTAGTTGCGATGATATCCTGAAAGGTTCTATATTTCCCTCAGAAATGGCACATGAGGTTCTGTTCGTCTTGCGGTTGTTATGTATGGCATGTGAGTTTTCAAGATATTAGAAGGTTTTTAAACAGGAAATTATGAAATTTTGTGGCATTCTATGTGCTGTGACTAAACTTGACCAGAAGAATGCAGAGATGTTGTACAGTGAGTCAAGTAAACATGATCAGTGATGTAAAAGTTGTATATCAATTCTTTTGTTTCCTCCATCCATTTGCCTTCATCCAATTAAAGATTTATTTAATTGACATTAAGTTCGCGACGTTAATATTGCTTTCATGTTGTCCAAATAATGGTGCTTTGAGGTTATGCTATCTCTATAAACAATCTTAGTGAAAATAGTTCTATAAATCTTTCATTCTAATTTTTTGGTGTGAGATATGTGACTAGAGAGTTTTGAATTCTCTATATTTATACTGTACTGTGGTTTTGTAGGACTATGAATGGAGGCCTTTTATGCAAAAATTGTTCTTACTCTTAGTTAATGAATGCAGTTTCTAATCCTTTTTGTGTTTTTAATTATGTAGCTCTTTGTTCGAACTTTTGTTCCTATTGTTTACAAAGAAAGCTTGTTTAATGTGCCTGAACAATGAAAAGATGTATTGGTGAATAAAAGTGGCTGTGATTTTTAATCTGCAGCAGATGTGAAACGTAACTTTCCCTTGTAGCTACTACTGTGTGTCAAATATATCTATATTTTGCTCTTAGAAGTTTCAATAACTCCTATGAACCTGATCATTATTAATTTTTGTAATTGATGCTTTTCTCTCTAAAAGATGATTGTTATTATTATTAATTTTTTTTTTTACTTTTTTCTAGTTTAAAGTGAAAGTTAATCCATCATAGTCAAAGTTGATTTTATGCAGGGGCAAGATATTTTTCAAATTCGTATATCCATATTTTTTAACTTAGATTAATTGTTGAGTAGAAACTTAATATTAGCCTTGGCACCTGGCTTTGTTTGAGGCAAAAAGTGTTAATTACGGTGATTAGACAAACCATTATGATATTGATTTTAACTTTTGTGAGTGATGTCATTTCCTTTTCTTTGTTTTTACAAAGCTGTTTTTAATAGAGAAACTTGAATAACTTTGACTATTAGATGAAATATGACACTCTTTACAGATATTGAAAGTTTGAGTCTCTAGAGGGTTCCGTTTTGTGGTAACTTCATTTGTTCAAGTTTAATCAAATATGGCTTAATATAGATGATCAAACATATTGTCCAAGATCCCAGGATCAAGAGATTCTTCTACTCTCTACCCAACATTCCAAGATATTAATTAATTGTGTAGTTTCGTGTTGTACTGTCTGTAGTTAAAATGGATTTTAGCAGGCTTCGCTAGTATTTTCAAGTTGCAGATCTTATAGATTTATTTGGCAAAAATAGAAATAAATCCTTGAACTTCGATTTTGTTCTCTACAGACGTCTGTCGACTTCAACAGATATAAAACTAACCATTAGCCAATTTAAAAGCCAAAGTATTAACTACAAACCATAAATTTCACCACTACATTATTGGTTATGACCCGATAGGTTCTAAGAAAGAGACAGAAAATACCCTGTCCGGGATTTTTTTGTGAAATTGCCTTTTTTCTTTTTATTTTCTTCTGAGAGAGTATAGTATCTAGTGTAGCAGGCTTAAATGTCTTAAATGTACGTGAAGGTGGGTGGAACAAGGCATCCAAGTGTCTTTCTATCTTATATCAAATTCCTTCTCTGATTTCTACTAATAAGGCAATGATAGCTTAACCCTTTAGCGCCCCAATACAGTATAACTTCGATAAAACGAACCTCTATGTAACGATATCAGTAATAGCTGAATATATGACAAAGCACCTCGACATGACGAAACCTCGTTATAGTGAACATATTTTGCCAGTCTCTTTGCCCACTGTTGTATCTAGGTTCCACTGTATTCACACACAAATTCACCAGCGCGTGGTTGGTCAAACGTCAGATAGTACTATCCACCAGATAAATCACTGTCCAGCGGATAAGTGTTAAGGAAACCAGTGGCACTATCAGTGGATAACGTTATCCACCTCAACAGCTGGTCTAAGACTGACCTCCATACATTTCCTTAAAAAAAATTAGTAGAGAGAATGTTTTTTCATTAATTCTTAACCTTCGGACGTACAAGCAAATTTATACCCCCACCGTGGTACAAGGAGCGGGGGAGGGGGGTTGATGGAACCCCTCCCTAGAGTTTTTGATATGTTGCAGTATTTCGAAATGATCTTGCCTTCAGTGGAAAGCCTTTGATCTTCTTTTATGGATGGTGGCGCTGCTGGAGGCCTGTGATGTCACCAACGATGGTTGCTATGTTGGCCGCCATCACTAAACTTGTCTCAAAATGCGTGCGACGGATAAACGAACAGCTACTGAAAACGTCAGGTGCTGATGTTTTATTGTCTATGGAAATACTCAGAAAAACCTCAGAGAGAGGTGGCACCCCCCCGCCCCCCACCCGCCTCGTGCGTCCAAGGGTTACCACTTTGTGGGACTTAAAGGGGCTATGTTACCAGGAAATTGCTGTTTTGGGGTCAATTCTGTGCTTGCACCCTCTCCCCCATCCCTTTTTTGCATTTGGTTGCCAGGGTAAGTATTTCCATTAATTTTCAGTGTGACGGTGCCGGCTAGCGGGCGCTGGTTTGGGTGGTTTCCCGCATTCCAGGGTAGCCATGGATACCTCCCTGCGGCTATGGCATCTGGCACCCTGCTAACCTTTAAGGCACCAGTTCCCAAGCTCATCTATTTGTTATGAGTTTAAATAGTACCTTAACATGTACCCATACACAAAATGCTCTTATGGAGTTAAGAACACGGTATCAAGCAAATTTTGTCAGGGAGCACTTTCCATGATAATTTTTCTTGGTAATTTTTGCAGGCTTACTAGGCTCTTTAAGATTGTCAATCAAAGACTGCTTTGCTTATATTTATTGCAACAGGTGAAAACTTACACAAAGTTACTGGATCCCCTGCTGGTGAGAGACGATGCTGGCCTTCCACTGGTTCCCGAATTCTTTTATGTTCCAAGAAACAAGGTTTTTTTAAATTTATTTCTATTTATTTACCAATTTACCAATGATTTAATGTATTAAATTGTGTCATTTTCATTTAGTTTTAATGGGTCAATATTTTCCAAAAATATTAAAATCTATCGTGATTTGGTTGTGTTTCAAATAAAGAAAATTGCGTAAAAAATACACTGGTGATTCTCTTTCAACCAATCACCAGCTCGTTCCGTTCCTCAAACGTCATTTCACGGGGAAACCTTTGGTGGCGTCGCAAAATAGGGAGCTCAGCAACAACAACGGTTACGAAAACGTCACTTGCTTCAAGTTTTATCGCGCCCATTCCATCTCGTTCAATTCGTCAAATGTTGGAAAATTTTTCTGGAATAGAATTCTGAGACTGTATCAAAGTTCAGGGGGGAAAAAGAAAAAAGGTGGTCGTTGTCTTGCGTTCCCGTCCTCCACAAAACGAGCAATTGAGCACTTTCACGTTTTAGTCGTGCAGCGACGGTAAAGAAATATAAAGAAAAGCATGATGCACGTACAAAGCTCTACCTATTGCTTTTTTGCCGTTCTCGTTGAGTCGTCGTCGTTTCTTAGGCTTCCTAATGTCGGTGGTTTTCTCATGCTCGCTGTATTACAGTATGTTACAAGAGAAATGTTGAAATCTTCCTTTTATCCTTTATGTTCGAAGTGTTTCTTAGCGTCCATCTTGGTTTTTCAGGTTGATATTGAGAAAGCCAATCCCCACAGTGTGGAGAGAGAATGCGGCGAATACGTGCTGCACTTGTGGTCTCACTCGCTGTATGTCCTGGCTTGCTTGCTAAATGAGGTATAAAGATTGGTCTGTAAACTACCAAAAAACACGAAATTCCTTTCTACACAATTAACACTTATTATTCATTTAAAATATTGCTCCATTATCCCGGCAAATTCTTCATAACCAGCTAGCGCTCACCGTATTTGGAATATGCGTGTCTACAGTCGGGCATACTTGTTAGCAGACAGCTCTGCTAACGGCCGCTTTCACAAAACCCTGAAACTCCCATTCAAACTCCGTATTTTTACATTCCCGTAAGCGGCTGCGGGCACTTTCAGGATTTACAAGTTAGATTCAGCTTGGTTTTGATGCCCCCGTACGCGGAAATCCGAAATGAAATCACATTTGCCTCTGAATATCGTTTTTTTATAGATCATTTAAATCTCTTTCAGTGTTTGTTTGTCTTTGTTTTGTTTTGTTTTCTTTTTTCACATACACATCTGGTTACTTCAAAGCACCACCTGAGTTTTTTGCTTGTGACTGAAATCAGAAACTCATAAGGGGTCAACCCCTTATGGGTTTCTGCTGAAATACAATATCGTCGGATCAACAGTATAGCCAAACACTAACAAGCAGTTTTCCCCATTCCTGAGTATTTATTTCTAGCTGGGCACGGCTCTAGTCTCATACGCACCCGTTCTTTGTGTCGTCACGCTCCTCCCTCCTCCTCCCCTCTCCTTCTGCTTGTAGCGAGGAGCGTTGCGTGACGACACAAAGAACGACTGCATAGGAGACTGGGCAAGATCTCATAAGCAGCCAGCTTGGATAGTTACGGACACCTTTTTCGCGTCCCGAGGATGTCCGCTTTCGAGAGCTTTCACAGTACAAACAAAAGGCAAGTACTGTTGCAAATCCTCTCCCCTTCCACCCCCCTCCCCCCCCCATGGGTTTTATAACCTTTTCAATTGTTTGTTAATGGGCTTTTACTGTTGCCGAGTATCCATAAGCAGTTAACTATAGGTGGATTCATTTGCAACATACGCGTATAGCTGTCGCATTTGACTGCTGGAGTTTTTTTTATTGTTTTGGGGCTTAAAAACAATAAAAAATACCCACGGGCAAATGCGACTGCTATACGCGTATGTTGCAGCTGAATCCACCCTATGTATTGAAAAGAGAATGTTTAGCGCAACAACATATTGCCGCACGGACCAGTACTGTCCTTCCTTTTATAACCAGCTGATGTTACAATACTTGCAGGGAACACTGACTTCTGGTTTGTCTCTAAACAGAATTTTATTGCTCTCGGAGAGATTGATCCTCTGAATCGTAGACATTCCACTGACAAAAGACCAGATGTGGTGGTGCAAGGTATGTTTTTGTACTTCAATTCCGTGCTCGTCTCCCACGCAGCCCTGTGTTTTTTCAGTGGTATGTTTGGGCCCGTTGATAATATGGAGAAAAGTTGTTTGGGACAGAAGAGTTCAACTACCCTGGTTGAGCCAACGTTTCATACATTTCTCGGCGAACAGTTAACAGGAGAAACAAAAAGTTGGCTCGGCTGGAAGGGTGACCTGCCTAGCCTGGTCACCCCTTTGTGATGGTAGGGTCACCCTCCCAGCGTGGCCAAATTTTTTCCATGTAAACACTGGACACTTAGGCTAGCCCAGCCGGGTCAACCGCAAGGCGAGACAATCAGAGCATACGCGATCGCTGCTTTAGACAATCAGAGAATAGATCCCTTCACGGTTGTAACAGTATGATGGGTAATCAGGACAAGATGGTGGGAAAATCAATAGTTTGTATGGGAATACAAAGTCAACTAATTCTTGCTAATTGAATATATTTGTCACTTTCCCTTTGAGAAATGTAACTAATGAACTTAAAGAAACTACACTCTAATTCTGGAGTGCATAGCAGTCCTTTGTTGCTTTTCAGAAAACCTGAGTTCTTTCCTACTTTTTCTGTAATCCGACAACACAAAAATTACACAACGTATGGAAGAAGTCAAATTTTCTAAAAAGCTACAAAGGACTGCTGTGCACTCCACATTTAGTGTATAGTTTCTTTAAGTTCGTTAGTTAAAGTTTGCAAAGAGAAAGTGACAAGTATATTCAACTAAGAAGAATTAGTTGACTTTGAATTTCCATGCAAACTTTTGACTTTCCCTTCATCTTGTCCTGATTACCCAGCATGCCCTCACAACCAGGAAGGGGTCTATGCGTTAGCGCTTTTAGCTTGGGCAAAGGTTTTAACTTATTAAGTTGACTAGGGTGACTCTTCTACCACGGACAGGGTTTTCTCCATATAGACGCGGCCTTAGACGATTAGAAATCTTGGATACAACCGGAAAAGACGCTCATGCTACTGGGGAACGAGAACTACCTTCGAAACAACAGTAGCAAAAGAAAAAAAAGCGACCCTTGTTTGGAATTAGCACTTGTTTATACATGTACCTTTTCACTGATTTTTTTATCTATTTATAATCCTTCCAGTATCCCTTCTTGCTGAGGATGAGTTAGTGCGATCTCACCTTCAGACGCTTGATGTTCCAGTTCAGGTCACGCGGGATGTTAATCCCATCCAAGTACTTCCAGCGCGCACTCTTAGCTCCATGTACCAGCAGCTTGGTAAGAGCACGATGTTTCCTTTGTTTTTGCATTGCCACACTTTGTGATTGGCTGAAAAAATCGCGCACATCTTTCTCAACCAATCAGGATTAAAATCTAAACAGATTTTAACTGACTCACGCTCATTTACCCGCGCTTTTTGACGGCTACAGGTAATTTTTCCGAAAGCAGTGATTGGTTCATTTGAATTTCTGCGCGAGTTGTGATTGGTGATAGCTCATTTCCTCTCGCTTTTTGACGGCTACAGGTATCTGTATCGAGAGCTGATTGGTTTATTTGAATTTCTGCGCTTGTTATTGGTCACCGAAATTACTTAGGATTTTTCTGAGGTATTTCAGAACCAACTGAATTGTTGTGAAAAATGCTACCTCACCACACTTTGAAATGTGGATGACGAGCAAATGTGTGGTTGGCCAGCGAGCCCGTGCGAGTTCTTTGAATTAAGGGAGGCGTTTTTCCGCGCTCCGTCTGCTCAAACCTCTAATATTTTTCCTGCATTTCCCTAAACCGTGTCAAGTTGTAACGAAAGATTCATGCTATTAGATATCCAAGAAGCACTCATAGTAGTCGCTCCAGTACCACGAGTAGATACATTTCTGTCATCGCTTTTTATCAATAACTAGTTTTGCCCCGATCCCAGGCTGGTTCAGTATGTGCCAGTTTTAGTTGCTACCTATTCTCTTGTACCACACGTTATAAATTAATTGAATCAATTTTTGTAGCAGTGTCACGAGAAATTACGATTTTTATCATGCATACGTTTTATTTCTCGTAGACGTAGACCTATGAAAAATTGTCACACTTTAACAATGTTAAATTACCTTCCTTCTTTAGGAAAGAATGCCAAGCTTAAGCTTACCGGAAGGTAATATTGTTTCGAAACTTTTTTTTTTAATTGTGTTGAACTTATGTGATGTTGGCTATTATGTAGAAGACTAAGGACATAAAACCATGGAAACCTTAGCCCGCAATTTGACGACTGAATTTCTGTTCGTTTCTGATTCAAATATACAATCTATTGTTTCGGGCATAAGTACGAGATTGCGATGCATATTTCAAATTAGCAACGTCAGGCTTTTGCTGTTTATTTAATCGGCTAGATGACGAGGAGAAGAACATAACTACAAATACGCTTATCGCAGCACCTCGAGAAGCTGTGATGAAGCTCGAGCCTCGCTTCGCGAGGAAAAATACGCAATACAACAACCGTGCAAGAGCACCACACTTATCGGCAGTTTTTTTTTTGCAGTTACTGCTTAACCGCGGCGTTAAACTTCCTTACTTCACGTTTTATGGAGGACGTAAAAACAAGACGGCGATTTTATTTTTCTTTCTCCGAACTTAAACTGCAATCATTAAGAATTTTTACTCCTGGAAAGTTGCGCCAACATTTGACAAACGTAGGAGGCGGAACTTTTTAAGTAACGTTTTCGTCGTCGTCGGACGTCTTGGTTGCTTAAGCTCCTTCGTTTTGTACATCACGAGTATAACCTAATCAGCTTTTCAAGGATATGAACCCACGATATTTAGAAACTGGTCGGAGCGGTCTATCCAACGGAGCGACGGAATGGATCGCTGCTTAGTTAAGTTGTTAAGTCAAACTGTACCATGGCTTCGTAAAGCTCATTTGTATCATGTATACATGTATCATGTGACGCGCGCTTCCTGTGTGCTTCTGTAGCAACTTACGCGGTACCTTGTAGAAAAAAAAGGTAAAAAACAAAAGTTTACACTTATGGCTTATATTCTTTTTAGGCCTAACTATAACATAGGAGTACTGGGTACGAGTATGCTTTACAATGTGGGAAACTCCATTCTGGCGTTCACACCTCAGGTTTGTTCAATTATCACTTCCATGTGTAGCCTGCAATGGCAGGCGCCGATTGGTTTCCTTTTCGTTTCTTTCCGTTTTCGGTTATAGTAGTTTTTATAAACAGGGTTCCTATGGATCATGAAAACCTGGAAAGTCATGGAGTTTAAGAATTTCTTTTTCCAGGCCTGTAAAGACATGGAATTTAATTGTGGGTCCTTGAAAGTGATGGAAAATTAATGTTTGTTTGGTAAATTAGTTACTTCAGATGACAAGGCAAGGACAATGTAAGATAGAGGAGTAATCAAACTGCAAGCTCAAACGGCACGCATTTTGTTGGACACCAGAGTTGTGTCTGTTAAATTGTTTAAGGTCAAAAAATACCCCAAAAGAAGGAAAGTTTTTAAAATTTTTGAAACTGACAGCTAAGCCTAAGATCTTGGAAAACTTGAAAAGGTCATGGAAAACGTCATGGAATTTGAAGAGTTCAAAAGAGTGCGAACCCTGAATGAAAAGCGCGCGAATGGAACGTGCCAAGGGGAGAAGAGTCTCCTCTACTTTTCCTCCCTTCGTGCGCGCGCGCGTCCTCGAAATTCCTCCCTTTGCTCTAAAAAAGCAGGGCCCAGTTGTTCGAAGGTCGATTAGCGCTTAACCCGAGGTTAAATGTAACCCTGGTTTCTAAATCTTTTTCTCGGATAAGTTTCTCTGTTATTTACAACTGAAATGATTTAATTTAAACTTTCATATCTGAATTCAAATCTCGCACCAACCCTGGGTTATCTTAACCCAGCTTTGAACAACTCGGCCCTGGCGCCTGCTACGCAGGCTATTCCATGTCTCGACCTTCAGCGCTGGCAGTATTACGTTTTTTCGTTTGTTTTTGGTTTGGTTTTCTCCCTTTTTGTGTGACACAATTTAGTGCATGTATGGAAGTTAGCCTTGGAAGAATTAGCTCCGTGAAAGCTCATAGAAAGTCATAACACTTTTGTGAAATTTAGGATTGTTTTGGAAATTTTTCACTTTGTCCGCCATTGAAAGAGAGGGTTTATTGGCTGACTGAGTGACCATTTGATACCTTGTTGCAGATTTTGGATTATCATCAGTTTTACCTGGCACTTGATAACGAGTTCCTTGCTGACAGGATTAAGTCTCTGGTGGGCTTTCTAGGAGCTAACTGGAGAATACTTGGAAGACCTATTCTTACGATGATAATCACAAATTCCATGTTAGGTAGGTTGATGTTACTAAAGGTATTTTCTTATGTAAATGCCGCGGTATGGGTTGTCAGTTTTGAATTGCTGATTCCTCAAATCAAGTATCATTTTTGGTATAATTGTGATTATCATTCATTCACAATTTTTTTTCCGTTTTTGATTGCTTCAAGTCCCACAGCTTGTTCTTCATAACTAGCGTTGACCAACTTTGCAAGACGTTTGTTTTATGCAAAGTCAGTATAGTGCAGGGTAATAGGACAATTGCACGATGACGTCATTTTACTACAACTACCAGAATCCTTCAGTTTGTTGTTTTCTTCTGCAAATTAGGACTATTGTTCTTTAATCCTCAGCGGGATTGACAAATTTCAATAACAAAGCAAAAACGAAATGAATTCTGGTAGTTGTAGTCAAATGTCGTCATCGTGAAAATGGCCTATTATCAGAAAAAGGGACGGCAACCAAGCAGCCCTAGTTTGTGTTGTTTTGGTAGAAAAATAAAAAGCAGCGGAACAGTTGACATGTTTCGCAGAAAAATAGCTGAACTGCTGCCTGCAAACATAGCAAAAACAGCAAGAATACAACTCGGCGGATGACATCTGCCATTTGAGCAATATCTGCTAGAGTTAACATCCCTTTATATCCTGAACTTGGCGAGAAACAGGAAAATCAAGTCGCGAACTTTACAGCACCTTTTAGTTTGTTTGTAAACTAGGAATGACTTTCAATGATTCGGCGTTTGTATGACCAGAAGAACTTCTTCACTAGCCCTTTCCAGGCGTTCAGATTATGGGGAGGATGCAAAAAGATGTGAGCAGGAAAAACAGCGAGGGGGGGAGGGGGGGGGGGGGTGGGGAAGGGGGAGAGAGCGGAAGAACGTTCTCTCTTCTTCTCCCTCCTTTCCTCTGGTCTGACATCAGGTTGCACAGGCTACTGGCTACAGGCTGCCTGTCCACTTTTTCTGCTCTCTTTGCTTATTTTAATCATTGATGAGGCATTTGCTGTAATTAGTCATTTTACTTTGCCTTTCATAGAGGACTCACTATACTCATCTATTTCAAAAATGATTCAAATGCTACGAAGTGGCTACATATCTGGAGTGAGGTGAGATTAATCTATTTAGCGACCGACAATTTTTTTTTTTCAGTGTTGTTCAAGACAGTTAAACTTGAACTTCAACTTTATTAAAGCAATAATTTATTAGTAAATACATTGAGGATATTACACGGTGGCGCGAAGATGTGAATTTAATTTTCGAGTGGCAAAACAATATTTTACGAACGAGCGCAGCGAGTGAATAAAATTTTTTTTTTGCAACGAGAAAATGAAAATCATATCTTCAAGCGTCCGTGTATTGTTCTTTTTATTATATAGACAAAAAGACATTGATAAAATATTAGAGGGAAATTACCGAAATTACGTCATCGATAAACTCACGTGTGAGATTATGGAAAATAAACCACTCGGGTCCCGGATGTAGTTTTTATGAATTTTACAAGTGGTATATTTTCCAGTAAAACACTCCTGTCTATATAAAAGACCACACAAAGAGACTGCTCCGCAGGTAGCTTTTATTTTTTTGCTAATCTTGGCAGAACAATTACACTAAAAACATTACAATGAAAAGAATAAGCCACTTCCGAGTTCCAAAAACCCTCACTTTCAAAATGAGGCTAGGTGCACAACCTTTCTTATGAAAATGAGTTTTATTTGCATGAGAATGAAAAATGATTTCCTTATCAAAGGCTGAGCACCTACCCTCGTTGTGAAACAGAGGCCCGGGGGAACTCGGAAATGGCCTGTTAACATTTTACTAAATTTACAAAAGGAGTCTTACATTTAACATAATTATGTGCACAAGTTTTGTTAATTTGCATAATTTAACATGATTACAAGTTTGTCATCATCAGTTACATTAAATAAATTAGAAAAAATAAGAAATTTGGGAATTACCGTCATCTTGATCTTTCTTCAATTGCTTTTGTCTCTCATCATTTTAAAAAAAAAAAAGCAATTACAGTGAATAAACTTGTTAACTTACACTAGGAGTCAACAAATAGGAAACCCTCACTTCCGTTTGACGAGCGTGGCTCAAAACGTCTGTACTTAAGCTCCCTAACATAAAAAAGATAGGAATGCTATTAAACTTTATGCACCGTCAGGTCCACAAAAACGTAAAGCAAAGGAGTCTGTGGGGCCGCCTCATAACCATTCCACTCCATCAACTACCGTAAAATGCCGAAAATAAGCCCCGGGGCTTATATTTTTCAAAGGCCTTTTTGAGGGGCTTATATTCGGAGGGGCTTATCTATGAAGGGAAATTTGCGTTTCGAAATCGATTGGGCTAGCCTTATAGTTGGAGGGAAATTTACCGTTTTTACTTTGTATTTGAAGGCAATTTTCCAAGTACAAGCCCCCGGGGGGCTTATATTTGGAGGGGCGATTTAACGGAGTGATTTTTGCGTTACAAGTTTGGGGGCTTATATTTGGAGGGGCTTATTTTTGGAATTTTACGGTATGTCTAAAGTCATTGCTCAGTTGATTTTGGCAGATCTAACTGCTCGTCGACCACGACCAGTTGAGAAAGATATATCAACACAATAGACCTTTTCGGAGTAGCGCCAAGCTTCTGTTTCAAAGCGAAGCTAAGTGCGAAGCTTTTGATATCAAAATGATTTTTCATTCTCATGCAACTAAAACTCATTTTCACAAGAAAGATTCTGCACTTTTTGTCGTTGTCAGAGTGAGAGTTTTTGGAACTCGGAAAAGGCTCATATGCTAGATTCTTTTTCTGTTTTCAGAGTTCGGCTGGGTTACCTTTCTAGCTTCTTAAGCACGTCTTGCATCACCAGTCTGCATTTTATTCCAGACAGCGACGAAGGCAAGTGTTACTTTTCAGTCATAAATTTTAGGCTCTATTTCCGCCGTCTCCCGATTCCTGTCTTTCATTCCCCCAAGGGTGGGGGGAGGTGGGGTCTCTCTCCCTTATTTGGCCTATACGGATATGTGCTATGTGCCTCTGAACAGGGTATGGTTTTCAAGGTCTTGAGTCTTAAACAGGGTATACGATTTCACTATTAAACGTCTTGAACAGGGTGTCGTTTTGGACTGGAAGCCTTTCAAAGAGTGTGAAGACTTGCGATCAGCGGTCTACATTTGCAATACCAATAATTACCTACCTCCATGATTTTAATGTGGAAAATTCTTTAATTCTGTATGCAAAACAAAACAAATCAGGGTCAGAAAGTAGTGCCTCCTATCTTAAACGGGGAACAGGGTCGGGGTTTCAAGGTCTTTGCGGCACAGCTCTACGCAGACTTCCTTTGAGAAACCACCCCCCCCCCCCCCCCACCCCCGCCTCTCGGCCTCTTTGATCCTCCCCGAAGAAGATGAAAGGGAGTGAGTGCGGGCTCATTTTCCCGAACGGTGACCTGAACGAGACTCTTTTGATAAAGAGCAGTAAGAGAATATCCTTCGACACTGTTTAAAGATGATACGTTCAAAGGGAACGAAGATATCGCTCTACAGTTCGATGAAATTTTACAGACGTTCCTACGGTGGAGGACAAGAACTTGCCCTTGACTTATTTTTACAATTTGGATGGATAAAATTAAGTAGAAAACAAAGTACATGTTTGCCCGTGTAAATGGAAATATGTGAAACAAATAGTTTTGCTCGGATGGAATCTGGTTGTGTGTTTAAGCTTGATTTCTTCTACTAAATACAGGCATTTCATAAATCGGACAGTCCTATTTTTCCTTTGCACTTCTTGAGTAAAGAGAAGTCGCTGGTTATTTATTTACTTATTTATTTGCTTGTTTAAGCATCCATCACAGCATCCAGTACGGCTAGTTTTAGTGGAGGTCTGATGCGTTTCCCGTTATGTCTGTTTATATTTCGTCTAGAGCTAAGAAGACACAGAAGATTTCCAGAGCCCAGTGACGTGTTACGGACCGACTCAGTTGGAAGAGTAGGTTCATCCTATTTAGGGCCTGTTTACATGGAGGTGGGGGACCCCAGGTGGGTTCGGTAACCCGCCTGTCCATATAATGTTGCCTGGGTTACGCGGTCTTCCAGACCGGGTAAGGTAACCCTCTCAACCGGGATCAGATTTTGCCATATGAACGTTTTAAAGTGGTTGGATTCATGTTACATCAAATTCGCGCCAAAGGCCTTTAGCGGAGGCTTTGCACCATTAAAAGTGAAAGTCAAAGCACTGAAAGGTTACAGCAAGAGCAGCAACTGAGGGTAGAAGAGCGTTAACCGCCAAGGCACGTCGTTTGCCCGCCATTTCTGTGTTTACGTGCTCAGCGACCATTCAATAATCTTGAGAAAGTGCACCCCGGGATGGCGGGGTTGTAAGGTTGCATGTAAACGCGGTTTTTCGTTTTTTCCACCTGGATAGGTTACCTCACCAACCTGGGGTCCCCCGCCTCCATATAAATAGGCCCTTAGACTTTTAAATTTATTGCGATGTTAACTACCTGAAACTTAAAGGGGATTGTCGCCGTGGTTTCGAACTTGCTTAATTTTTGTTGTGATTTATCGGAGATTGTTTGCGTGTGAGTTACGAAAGTGACTCACATTTTCATACCTTGTTTGGGCAAATAGCAAAATGAGATGCGCCCCGTACAGTAAGCCCTGCGCTAGGTTTGGAACGTTAAAAAAAACGGCAAAGAAAATGCCCATAAAATTGCCGCAAATGAACAATAAATCGCACAAAAATCGTTTTTGCAGAACAGTTGCTATCACAGGTATACCTTTTTATGGGAAATTATCACTTCATGAAATAACCCGATTTTTTTTAAATTCACGTTAAGTCGCGTTGATTTTCGAAAATGTTAATCCGGGCCATTAATTACGTGGAGTGTTAATTTGGGCGACCATCCTTTCTTCCTGCTATTACTTTGGCCTCAAATTCTCGATTCACTTTTCACCTTTTGACATAAGCACCAGTTTGTCATGACGAATTAGCCTGGGGATGAAAGCCAATCAGAAACGGAGAAATAATTTGAATGAATGTTAATAATGTATGATGTGTTGTTGCAGAGTCGAACTGGAAGCAACCCCGGTCACAAGCCATTGAATAGAAAGCACAGTTACAAAGGATTGGTGCGCAGAAGTCGAAGCATATCATTATACTGTGACTCGCCAAACGCCTATTTACGTATGTTCTCCTAACAAAGATAATGATAAATTGTAATATCGTTTGTCTCATGATGTAGTAACTTGGAGTGTAAATCTTGTTTGCTGGTCTTGATATATGGAATAATGCCTTCGCTAATCGACCTTCTTCAAAATAATGACCGAGCGCGTAGCGTTAAACCACCGTTATGTCAGGCTTTATATGTCCCAATTGACTGCGCAGTAGGACAAACGATTGAATATTTTTATTAATATCTAGGAAGAGGTCGTGGCTTTTTACAACAAAAGCGAGTTTTAGAATAACATTTTGATTGAATTGTCTAGTTTAGTGTTCAGTGTATCTACATAATAATGATAATGATGATGATGGTGATGATGATTATACTGACGATGATTATGATGATGATGATACTTAATAATGATGGTCGTTTATTGCAGCGTTAACTCGTAGTCGCTCTTGATCTGAAAATCTAAGAATTATTAGCTACTAATGACACTGATTTGCCGTTAAACAAACGTACACGTTTCTGTAGAGTAGAGAAGAAATATATGATAATATATGATAACTACAACTAATAATAATAATAATAATAATTTATGATAACTGCAACTTTACTGTTAACAGGTGCCTTGATATTCAGACTAAGAATTGATAATTAATGCTAATGCTAATAGTAATAATAATATTAATAATAATGATAACAACAATAGTGCCCATTTACAGAGCTGAATTACGTTCTCTGAATCACAAAAGTGACGATTTTAAGAAGTGCAAACTTCATCTTAAGAATGAATAAGTGCGTACAAAGACGCGATGAGTCTAAAAAAGCTTGTTTAGAGACTCATAACCGTGAAACTAATTGTTCGTCAATGTATATGAAGGTATTGTTGTGGATGGCAAATATTATATGTATGTGTGCTGACCTGACATACGATTGTCAGTTGTGTTCAAGCTTTCTGATTTTCAATTACACTTATCTCTTACACTGATGTTAATAATGTCTTTAAGACGACCACTACAAGAGTAAAACTTGCCGTAATGGTCCCCGCATACGTACGGTTTTAGAAGACTGCGCTATCCCTAGGATCTTAGAGAAATCAGGGGCATGTCAAGAGTCTAGGTTTTACTTGCTAACCAGTTTATGTAATGAAACTTGAATCAATCATACTTAAGAAACCAGGCCTGTTAACAGGCTCCCGGACCAACGTTGTGTGGAGAGAAGGAGAGGAACGCTGTAAAACAGACTCTTCCCTTCCCTCCCCTCCCTCCTCGCATTTCACCTGTCCCCCTTGCAACCCCTCCCCATTCGCTCGAACTTTCTTGCTTTTTCTTTGCTTTATATCGCGCTAGACTGAGCCTGTTCACAGTCCTCGGGTTTTTCTCCTTCTTTCTATAGCCGCTAAAACCCGCTTTAAACCATAAATGGTATAGCACTATGCTACCAGCACAACTATAGAGTAGCTTACTTCTGCTGCAATGTTAGTTTTGCATGTGCTAGATAGTTACAGAGGAAATCAGTCATGTAGTGAGCTGTGTTTGTGGAAACAGTGGTGTATTCGTTCAATCACTCCTGCATTTATTCATTCGTTCATTCGTTTGTCAAATCATTGTCATCCTTGGCCCTCCTGGCCTGAAACCGTTTCCATCAACCACGTGTCAACACCATTTCGGAGAATCTCTCGATTATTCAAGTTAGAAAACGAGCTAGAAAATAATTGCTGTCAAAGTCGTTTAAACTGATTTGCATTTGCAGCGACTCGCAGGCTGTTAAGCTCTACATCGCCCAGCTCAGAGGAAAGCAGTCCTCCAACTTTCTTTGGTGTTTCAGGTACATCAAGGTTCACGTTTCATTTTGCTTTCTATCTCAATCTGCAATCTGTCTGTTTGGCAAGCGATGACAACAAGCAGAGGAAAAAAAGATGACTTAATAGGGGTAGCACAATTGCTAGTAACACTAGTTTTCATTGTGGGCCACTAAAAAGGACGGAAACAAGTAATCGAAATGACCTCATCAAGGTTAAGAATCTCAAATGACCGGAGGCAAACCAGTTGGCTTCCGTTAACTACCGCTTATAAACACCCCGGCTAAAAAGCCCACCCAGTTATACTCCCATCTACCTGTAAACAAAAAGATACATTTACGATTACTGATAACCTCCCTCTCCCGCCCCCCCCTCCCGATGTAAGCCCCTCCTTATAACGTATTGAAATGAATACGCTGCAAGCATCCACCGCATGGCTCAAAAGTTTGAAGAGTCAGAGATCATTTTATGCGTATCAGCAATTTCTTTTGAGTACCCAGGTATAAAGAGTCCATCGTCTCCTTGTTTCGCGTAACAGCTTGTTCGACCGCTTGCTTACCTCATCATATCGTGACTTAACATCATGTTAATCTCGCGCATGCTCTTTTTCGAAACGACTAAAAAAGGCTGCAAATTGTCAATCTAATGCAATAATGGATTATGATCGAAAGGTACACAACGTAATAGCGTGTAAGCTAAATGCTAAGCAGTGAAAGTAGATTTAATCCTTAATGAAATACTTATTTTAACAGGAAATAATGCTCATTGCATTTTTTATAAATTGCCATACTTAACTGTCACACCCAAAAGTGCTGTTTCGCGCTGTAGGAAAGTAATGCTAGAGATATCTGCTTAACTGATCGTATATTCGTAACTTGTTTTTCCGATCTACTTCAACTCCTTACCTTTTAAATGACAGTTACTTAATCAAACCAATTTCGCGCCGACCATTCAAACACAAATGTGGCTTTGAAATTTAGCAAATTATATCCTGTGGAATTTCTGTAGTTGGACCAGTTTTATTTGAATGGTTTCGCTGCTACATTTGTTTAACAGGCTCAGCGGTCTATTCAAACGCCGTCGTGATTCATTCACTCATGCCAGACCAGATTCTTATCCAGTTGCCATTAATGTGTTTTTGGGGTGAGAGAAGATTGGGGTTAGGTTGAGGCGAGCGAGGTGTCATGGGAAGGGACGAAGTAAAAATGGCGGTCGCTAGTTTCTCCTCGCTCCTTCCCATGAGTCCCTGTACGCCTTAATGCTATCCAATCTTCTCTCTTTACACCAGAGTTACAAATTGCGACTGGCTACGATTCTGATGCTAGACCACAGATAAAAACTAACATATATGATAGCTCGTTGCGATTGCTATGGTTTTACTAATGTCAAGCCGAGGGAATAGAGAATTTTCGGGTTGCCCAAAGCCTTTGCTTCAAATCGAGGTTAACTGTGAAGCCGTTAATATGGAAAAGATACTTTCATCTCATTCAAATGAAACTCGTTTTCCCAAGAAAGATTTTGCATTAAGCCTCGTTTTGAAAGTGAGGGTTTTTGAAACTCAGAAGTAGCCCATTTAAAGGGATCATCCATTTTCTCTAGGAATTCGGGAAAAAATGAAATCGTGTCTGATACTGGACACAAATGTCGGCTATTTTCGCTTTTTAACAGTTTTCCGCGTATCGCCGTTTAGAATAATAGTGACGTTTCCCGGTTGCTGCTATTGTCAAGAATACACTTACTTTTGTGCGAATAGTGGAAGCAACCAAGAAGCGTCGCTTTCTAGATAAAAAAAAATTGGAATTTCCGCGTTCGTTCGAGCAATTTGAGGTCAATTTGTATTCCTCTCAAGGAAGTTGGCCTTGCTTTTTACGCCTAAAGCAAATTAATGTATGCATGATATATGATTAATTATGCTTGTGTAATGTATGTTTGCATGGATTTCCTACTTCTCAGCTATAACATGAAACGGGGACATAGTTAAGTGGAAGGCCAGAGGTCCTGATATTCCCTCCCCCATTTTTTTTTTCCACGAAGTTTGGTTGTTTTGACATTATTTTGTCTGCCATCTCTGTCGCTCTTTGAATATTCAATATCAAATTTCGACTGGTCTTATTCTAGCCAGCGAATGCAGACCTATTTCCTGTCGTCGTTTTTCTCGCCGGTGGAGAGAAGCAACAACCGGAAAAACGTCTGCGTTCACAGGCTAGTCTTATTCTTCATTGGTCAATTTCATCAATAGCCCTTCCATGCCCCTGGCCGGGAAGTGGGGCGAATAGCTGGTAATACAAGACTAAGGGTTTTGGATGCTGATCCGGAACTTTCAGTGTGGAGATGTCACTACCCAGGAAATGTTGTTAAACGTTGTACTCCCTGCGTAGAGGTTTAAATGATTTAATCATTGGCTCAGCCTATTGTTCATTATTTCCCTGCTCCAATATCACCATTTCATCCTGTGTAAAGCAATATTACTTTCAGGTTCGTCATTTGCTGACCCACTTTAGAAAGTAGAGGACAAGTAGGGTTTAAAAGGGCGTAGAGGTTTTGCTAAGATTTTAAAGGGCAATGTCACAAGGATATTGCGAAATTTTAGGTCAATAGATGCGAAAAAAAGCTTTTAGCTTTTTGAACAGATAGCAAATAGCGTTACAAAGCCCCTTTAACCTCTCTTTATGTCTGAAGCTACTTGAGCTCGGTTTTCTGAAACAGAGCGTGTTCTTAAACTAGTTACCTGTTAATAACGTTTTTTTAATTTGTATTTAGTTCCCAAAAATGAAGAAAGAACACCTGTCACCAGTCCAGCAAATGGGTGGACGCCAGCAAGGTCACGTTCATTTTCAGCTGATCTAGAAACCAAAGAGTATCTGTTGCAGCTAGAGGAAGCAACAACAATCGATGCACAAGCTGATATTCTGCACTTCCTTTACAACACTAAGTAAGATTTGGCAGCCCTTTGTGTCCGTACTAATTTCCGTACGTTTTTTATGGTGTTAATGGAAGAAATGTGTTTAACAATGGAAGCGTTTTGTCCCTAGTGTTCATTTCCTTAACTCGAATTACTTTATGTTTAATAATCAGTGCCTGATTGTCGGCACTTATCTCCGTACTTTTTTTATTGTGTTAAGGGAAGAAATTTGTTAAAAAATGGTAGCGTTTTGTCCTTAAAATTCATTTCCTTAACTCACATGCCGTTGTGTTTAAATTACAAAGTGCCTTATTAAGAAAGACGAAAGTCAATGCTGACACTGTTAGGACTGAAAGAGTGAAGCATTTCCCTCTTGTGAAAAAATGGTCAGTCGCCTTTTCGTTTTCGTTCCTCCGAAATCGCTGGCCCATCCCACCCTATAGCTGAACCGCCGTATTGACTTATTTTAGTTAGTGTAATCTCCAGATAGAACTAAGACCACTCTAGGTACAAGGAGATAGAGGGGTGTAGGGTGTTGCTGAATGCGAGTTAGACCCTCTTATGGCCGTCACGGAAGTAACAAATGTTAACAGTCACTGGTTCAGAACTATGTATATATTGCTTGTGTCCTGCTCTAGGGGTCCTGATTTTGACACTGAACTATTTGGAGAAAAGGGAGTCACTGTTCAGAAACTTCTGGAAGAACTTTATGAAAAGGTGAGTCTGCATAATGAACTTGCGTTTAGTAACCCGCCTACAAGCGCGCCATTCAGCAGAACCGATTAGAGACCAGTATAGATTTAACGTGAACGTTTTCTGTTAGACATTTTTAATGTGAAACTACATTGCCTGTACTTAAATTTTTCTAACCTACTTATTCTCGTTTGATTTGTAGGCCTGTCAGATTAGATTATGGTCGCTAGTCAGGCACACTGCAGGTCTGTTGCGAAAAAGGGTGGAAGATCTCGCTGAGGTAATATACCAAGTCAAAAGTGTTTATATAATATACAACTATCCGTTGAAGGGGAGGTATAAAGCTATTTCAAAAAAGGTTGTCACAGCGAATGGCGAACGGCGAATGTCGAAAGGAGGTTGCACGACCGAAAGGAACTATGGTTACGTTATTTGATAGGCAAAATTTCATATGTTGCGTTCACCTGACGTGAAAATGAATACACCAATGATCAACGTTTGTTTGTCACTATGCACTGACCCTGAAGGGGATAGTTGCTTCAGTACTTACAAATCATTTGGATGAAAAAGAAATAGCAATTTCTGTAATTGTACGACGTTACTTAGTAGGAACTTTCTTTAAGTTTTAATTGGCAGTGTTTCGGGGATATGTCGGGTGCATTTTCACGATTTTGTTGTAAATTCAGTAAGAAAATAATTTTTTAACCCAGTGCCAGTGAACATCGCCAAACCAAATTTGGTATTGTTATTTGTTGGTATAGCTGCTTCATTTGTCGCTAAAATGTCGTCGTCCGAAACTGTCGCGAAACGGGAAGCCATATTGATGCCCGTGCCAAAACAGTGAATAGCCAAGGATATTCCAAGTTTTACCGCAGCAGATCAAAACGCGCGAAAATTGCTATCCACTGATTTGGTAAATACTAATGAAAAATTTTATTCATCGTGATTTCTGTTAGCCTGGGACCTGGCTCCGCAGTGCGAGGAAAGGTCAAATAAGGAAAATAAATATCGGCGAGCGAAGCGAGTCGAGCGGTGGATTGGGGAGGGGGAAAGGGCGGCGGAGCCTGGAGACATGCATGCCTTTGATGATTGGTCAAATGTCTTCATGTTGACAGATTCGCGGTGCTGTTGACAGTATCGCGCTCTTTCAGTGTCACGCTCCTGCAATTCGGGAAAAGATTTTTGAAAACACGGATTTCGAGCAAGCAACTGACAAATTTCTTTGCGAGACTTGCGGGGACCGTTTTTGAGAACCAGCGGGTTTGATCCCCGTAAACGTCGTTTACGTATGGGCGGAAGGCTAAAACGAATCGTTAATGCCTTGTGTGGCAGATTTTCGTCAAAATAACTGCTATTCTGCGACACTAAGATACACACCTTGGATTTTGTCTTACATCATACACATTCAATTTCCGAAAATAATTATATTTTTTCTTGAACAGGCTGCGACGGATCTTTTAGTTCATCAAAAGCAGTTGACAGTTGGTATTCCCCAAGGAGGACATGAAGAGGTTATAACGAGGTTAGTAGATTGTCAGGCTATGCAGAATCGAGTCCGCATACAGAGCTGCGAGCAAAATTTGCTCATATGCGATTGAATCCTACCTGCGTCGGACTTGGTGACTTTGAAGCGGAAGATTTGTGAAATAATTTTAAAATGTCAACGGTTGTCCGTCTAAGCTGACTTGGTAAAACGTATGCTTTTTGAAAAGAAAAAGATTATAACGGCAGTCCTTTTAGATAAAAAGGTATGCATGTATGGCTATCGGAAGACGCTATGTATACGTTTACAACGTTCACTTGTGAGTAAGGCCTGCCAAGGCTTGAGTTTGTACGCTTATAGACACTTTACTACACGAAGTCAGGTGGACATAGCCTCATTTGCTGTCGCTCACAGCTTACAGTATTTGTCAGCCTACCTATAGAACGTTTATCACTCACATAGCCAGCGTCTATGCAAATTTATTGAAACAAAAGAGTTTTACATAAGAAAAGAGTTCAGCTCCCACATGATGGGTTTGGAACGCCAATATGGCCGCCGTAACGTCATGTGAAAAGGCTCTATTGGCCATTTTGAATTTACGCTTAAAACCGGGTCGGCGTTGTATCGAATTGTACTTTGGGACTTTCGGGGTGAATTTTGACCCAGTTCCCCTCGCAACTTAGTAGCAGCCAATCAAATCAGCTGTCGTTCCCAAAACAGTCCCATGGTGCAATTCGCCACAACACCGACCCGGTCTCACGGTCAACCTCGAAGTGGCTAATAGGTCATTTCCAAGTTGCCTGAAGCCCCTGTTTCAAAGCGAGGCTAAGTGCAAAGCCATTGGTACGAAAATGATTTTTTTATTCTCACGCAAATATAACCCATTTTCACAAGAAAGATTTTGCACTTTGTCTCGTTGTCAGAATGAGAGTTTCTGGAACTCGGAAATGGCCTATGATACCAGTGTCGCATCGTGTATGTGTTACCAGAAAATACCGTTGATAGATTGTTTCTTTCTCTATTTGTGTAGACCTCTTCCACCTGATGAAATGAAAAACATAATTTTTAGTGTGTTTGGTGAGGATATGAGCACTGGGGTCGTCACTCAGGTAAATAGCGTGTGTTCTCATAGGTACGCGATCGCTTACCGGAGTTTTTTTTTTTCGGCGAATCACTTGTAATTAAATGATTGAATTAATCGCGGGCGAACAGACGAGCCCGCAATCCTAATCTCCAGGTTTCTATTGCGCATGCTTGGCACGTATGCAGCCAGCATTCCACTAAGAATGATCGCAATCTGATCACGGACGTGGCGTTTGCACCTTCTATCACTCGTAATAATGCGCGCTTTGACCCTCATCATGTGAAACTTACGCAAAGTAAAGCATTGGAGTAAGAGCATTTTGACCTTTGATCAAAAGCCTGAAACTCGCCGGCACTCCCTAGCCTTTGGTGATTACTTGTTTACGAGAGTATCACCTAAAATTCTTCAGTCTGAGGCTTAAGAACGTTTAGCCTTCAAACTGCTTTTTTAAACCAGACCTTGGAAGAAAGGCCGTTGTCTTGGAATGTCCTCATTATGACCCGGGAATACTCCCCTTACGAACCCTGGTCTGGTTTGTCCGTGCTTGTTACTCTTTCGAACATT
>NC_133209.1:8567787-8575287 GCF_958299795.1 Porites lutea
CCACGTGATCTCTTATTAGCCAATGACAGAGTCGTCTTCAACCACATTTTTGTTGTAGATGACGCCTGGAGAGCTCAAGTTTGCGCTGTGCGTTGAAGCAGCCCTGAATCGCATCCCAGAGCCAGAGTACCGTCAGCTTGTAGTGGAGATGCTGATGGTGTTGTCGCTTGTTGTCGAGTATCATCCTGAACAGACTCTTGGCGACACTATTGATGTTGATGAATTAGTGTGGGAAGGCCATAACTTGTACCTCAACGATCAGGTCAGTGACATGATACACTTGTTATCGTTGGAAGCGCATCAGTTTTTAAGGAACATACATACCCAGCTTAAAGCTTTACGGTCTGAATGCACACTTTTGAGCAAACTTACTGTCGTTTGACCCCTCGTCTAATTGTAAGTTGTGTGCAAAATCATAAGGAATCTAAAGACTGGATTTTGCGTTAATTCTAAGTTCTATTTCAATCAGCCGTGTTGCCATGGCAGCGATCGAAATCTTAGTTTTACAAATATATTTTGTCCATGCAATATTTTGTACCTGCAACGAGACTTCAGTAACATCCCGATGAACGGCAACGATCCACAACCTATCAAACTTTGTTTTAACTTTGTTTATCCACCTTAAAACCAGTTATGTAAAAATCAAGTTTGCTTCGTGGAAACAGTTTACTTCTTCGGTGCATGTTGCAATGAACTTACATACACTGTTTACCTCAGAACTCCTTCTCATTTTCTTATCGGATCGTGTTTATTTTAACTGGTATACTATTGTCTTACTATTTCAGATAAACATTAAAGGTGATTCCACCATGTGCTGTGCTCGCCCTCCTAACGAAAAAATCAGTTGCGGCGGAGCTGCGGGGATTTGTCGTTACTTCTACGACACCGCGCCCAGTGGTCGCTTTGGGACAATGACTTACTTCTCCAGAGCTGTCGCCAAACGCGTCAGCTTCTTACCTCACCTGAATGAATGCGTCGTAGCCTAAAGTAGCGAGGCGCTCCAGTGGACAGACCTGAGGAGGAGGATCTTGAATGACCGATGCCAAACCAAACCGCTTTGATAGCTTGTGTTTTGGTTTTGAATTATTTTTATTTTTATTTTTACATTTTTGTTTTCAAGAGTATAAAAAATTTCGCTATAAACCTAGACACAAAAATTACTAGTAATTATCGAAATTAGGAGCCCCTTGTAGAGGCAGGTGTTCTACTAGTTACACAACGGTCTTAACATGGAAACGAGGCATAAGGGTCATTCTGTAGGCTGGGGTAAATTTCGATTAAAATAAGCTATTTTAGGCGAGTATCCTGCCGGCAGAATAAGGCATTTTCGAGCAGAATAACGCAAAATCCGTGAGGATAACGATAACATAACAGTTGCAGGAGAATTAAAAACTAGGTACTAAACAAGATTTAAGATCGTGATATTAAATTTACCCTTTTCGAATAAATGAGTGATATTTTACGTCAAGGTAAGGCGAACTAGAATGTTGCTATTAGACCTAAGCCAGTTGTAAATACATAAAGCCCGAAGGACGAAAATTTTTCGGTTACCACGCACAATTAGTTATCGACAGGATATATTACTAAGGAAAACAACGAAAAATAAATGTAATCTGTTAAGTTGAAAATAAGGACTAGGCTAACTCGTTAACCAAGCACCAGACGAGGTATATTATTAAACAGTTATTAGGGGCCGACCATTTAACTCTTGAGGGGAAGGGTGGGTGATTTCTGGTCATCAAGAATTTTTTTTCTAGCAATCTGGTGGGCAGGATATTTTTTTCTCTTTTTTCCCCATAAGCTTTCTATTACATTTGTCCTGCATGCAATTTTTTCTTCCGACAAGCGCGTGCAGGAAATTTTTTTTAAAAATCCCCCCCTCCCCTTCAAGACTTAAATGGTCGGCCCCTTAGATGCGATTTTTTGTGATATCCGGAACACAAAAACCGAATCTTATTGTTTTAGTATTAGAAGAAAGTAACGACAAACACATCGTCGCAAGGAATGCAGTTTGACATTAGTCTTGGAAATCATACATTGCGCGCACAACTTACAAGTTAGTCAGTTATCTGCTAGTAAATTACTGACTAACCTGTAGGTTGCGCCGATTTCCAAAATTAACTGTAGGTTCCTAGCCAATGAGAAGACAGCTAGTGAGTAGAGTGTATAATAACAAGTGTAAATAAATTAGGGCGCGTCGCTGGAAATCAACAAGTTCCATCTATCCGGGACTAATAGTTTTTTTTAACGTAATTTAAATAAATGTAGTTGCAGAAAACTTTAAGCAGCAGGGAGTTTTCTTCGGTGCCTGAGGACTTTATCAGTTCTAAAGAAGTGTTGTTAAATTATAAATTGTTATAAATTATGCGGAATAAAGTATGCCTTACATATATTGTTTCTATGGCCGCCTTTGATCAAATTTGTTGCCGGCGCACGGTCAGCGTGATAGCAAGTCCAGAAAGGACTCAAAAAGAGAAAATGGAGACACAGCTTTATTCGTTTGCACGTTTTCTTTGTTTGTGTTGTCGAGAACTCGCTATCGTGCTAAATTACTACGCTGTATGTATTGCTGGAAACTGGGTCAAAGTTCGTTCCCAGAACATTCCCATAGTGCACTGCGACACAGCACTGATGGCAGCTTTGGAGACAAGTATGTGACTCGATATCACGTGCAACCTCCAAATGGCCCCGTGAACGCACAGTTTTTTGAAGTACTCGTGCCAGAATACAATGTCGACGCCTTGAACTTGGCCACCAAAGTGGCACCGGTTCCCTGTGAGTACGTGTTCTGCTCTATAGTCCAGTCAAATTGTGGTTTAGCATCAAACTAATTGCAACAGAACTTTTTTCAACGCCATTTAATTGTTGGATGGCTATTTAACAACATACTAAAAATCCGCCAAAATCGGTTCGGTGAAGGATAAGAAAAATTGGAAATAAAGATTGTCAACTTTCACCACAGGAAACCCAATATCAGGAAGATCGCGAATTCAGACAACACATCTGATAATTGTGTTTTTTTTCCTCAAGAATTTTCGATACAACATCGCTAATGTATTTTGGGTAGTTTTGTTTTTAAAAAACGCCGACTAAATGTGTGAGGAACACCTGGGTCAATGTTTCGTCTTGAGGGATTTGCACAGGCTACCCAGCCACTCGTCTGTCTCCACATTCTGTTTTCCAAGCTTTAGTTTTTTTTCTATGACGGTATTTAAAAGGCAAATTATTAGTCAGTCTGTGTTAACATGGTTAAAATATTAGTAATTGTTTTATTTTTGCGCAATATCAGAAATGCAGTTCGTATTTTGGCAGTATCACAGGCTGGAAATTTTTTGATATATCCTGCAGCACGGATGCAAATCTAGTAGCTGACTGATTTGCATCCATGCTTCAAGATACGTGCGACTAAATGTGTGCAACCGACGATAGCTTTGTAACAGTAAAAACTGTTTAACCTGTTCCCATTTTCTGTAATCGAGTTTTGTGAGGTAGTTATGTTCAAACCTTGGACATAGTATGTGTGATCGAAATAAGGGACTTTTTTTTTCTCGCGACATGCGCAACCTCCTTTAGGATTATGACTCCGTGCTTTACAATGTGAGTGAATAAATATTCTGCTAAGGACTCCGTCGATTTGGTTTATGCTAGATCGTAACGCTCTGCGCTTTTCATTCTGTTGTAAGGGAAATCCAGAAAACCAAGCGCAGTGTTATTGTTCTTTTTTTATCTTCTCCTTGTAGCGAGTCTCAGATTTAGTTTAGTGTATCTGTGTATTCAGTTTGTATTTTCTGCGACAGCCCTTCCTTTCCTAGTAAGATGAATAAGTAGATTAATCGCTCTGTGGTCTAAAGGCGCTTATATTCCCTCCTTGCATTTCTTTTGTGAGAAAAACCCTGAACCTTGACCAGCTTATTTTCGTCAATTGGCAAATGAAGACCTCTTTTTCTATAACGATCATGGGATCCTAGACGTCTGAAAATAATTGCAGTGGTCAATGAAGGTGCGAAAGTACTGGACACATGTACGACATTAATGGGCTTGCCTGACTTAGCTTCTGCATGATGGCTCGCCTCTTTTTGCGGAACCAATATTTCTCTTCGGATGAGCGTTGTGTAACATTTCAACTTAGTGCATGTTAACCTTCTGACTGAGTTGCGTGAATTATGCTCTGGGTGGGGAATTTCCATTACTCCATAGACTCTTACAAGATATTTTTACATACGCATTGTTTTGGCTACCCAGAGTTAATCTTTCCCTTAAAAACAAGCTTCCCTATTATACTATTAGTGGGGCGGATATGTGCAGATTTGGGGCCGGATTGTTCACTTTTTGTTAAAAGCACCAAATTTTCAGGAATGACAGAACTAATTATGACTAATAATATGTGATATGGTGCCATCGCAAATTTTTCCTGTAAAACTGGTTTTTAGAGTGAAAATTAAACTGGCCGCCATTTTGACCGGAAGTAAATATCATCTAATCTAAAGTACACAAAATGAAGCATTTTTTTAAGCCAAAATGACGATGAAATTGTTTATTATATAAGCTAATTGGGCTATTAATATGTGATATGGTGCCACTGCAAATTTTTCCTCTTAAACCGGTTTTTGGAGTTATTACTAAAATGGCCGCCATTTTGACCGGAAGTAAATATCACCTAACCGAAAGTACACTAAATTTAGCATGTTAAGACCGTTAAGGTCAAAATGAAGACAAAATTGTTTGTTCTATGTTTTTCCGGATATTTATGTCGTATAAAAAAGTCAACCGTGTTACAAATGAGCGGTTTAAATGATAAAACCGGAAGTAAAAGCGAGATAAAATGGCAATTCATCAAGTTTAAGTAGTGAATTTCAAAAATAAAAGTGAAACAATGATTCACATCTTTAAGCAAAGGAAAGGTCAAACATACGAATAAATTAAACTAGCAAAACACAGATTATTTCTTTTTACTTGTTTTGACCCTTTAAGTCCGGCTAACAGTGACCAACATCAATTTTCTCCTGACCATATCCATACAATGTCAAGAGATTAGGTTTTTAGAAATTAATAAAAATCACCTAAGAGAAAATGCTTTGATCTTTTATAAAATTCTCTCAGAGACCAGTTTGAAGAATTTGTATGTGAATATTGGGGCTTAAAGGTTAAAAGAGTTGATCCACTATTAACTAGAATGCAAAATGCTTTGCGGCTTTCAAAGTAATTCGAGGTATAATAGCTCCACCATTTTGTGTTATTGAGGAGTATAAATAACACTCTGTGCATGTACATCTTGGATTGAAATTGCTTTCACGATAACATCTGCTCATTTCAAAGTTTACCATTTTCAAAAAGTTTCCGGGAAATCCGTTTTGGAAGGTAACGGGTACCCTACTCAGCCTACTCTTTACAAACAGTGGGCTGGGTTCTTTAACTTTCCACAGCATTTCAAGATAAAGAACACGAACTGTGAGACGGGGCTTACGGTTTTTTTTTTTGTTATCCCAAGAAGACTAGAAAGTCTAACGTTTGCAGATTACCGTAAAAAGGCAGCACTTCTCGTCAGTTACATAAAGATCCTGATCCAGAGTTCATCCGACCGGGGTTTGAAACCCCGGCTTCTGGCTTAGTGGACCGGTGCTTACCCACCTGGCCCGGTTGTTTAAACATTGGATAGCGCTATCCACTGGATAAAAGTCTGTCCAGTGGATAACGCAATTGGTTTCCCTAATACGTATCCGCTGGACAGTGATTTATCCGGTGGATAGCGCTATCCAACGTTTGAAGGACCAGGGCCTGGAGCTAACCGGGCAGCGGTTTCACTCATCTGTATTTCACTATCAAATGACTCTGCGCCTCTCTCGACAGAAATGAGAGTTAGCCTCTTATCTTCACTGTTATCACCCCCCAGAATGTCATTGCGTTATCATGGACTGAGTAGCACTGATTATCATGTTAAAGTCCACATGCAAGAAAATAAGGAAAAAGCGTTGTCCGAATATACATCACTTACGTTAATTCCCTGAGCATGTAAAACGTATTCTCTTGGATATTGTATGGGACAAATATGTCGCACCGAGAACAGCTAGAAGACTAAGATCTGGGGAAAACGTGTATCGGGAGCTATACTAAGAAACTGGAAAAAGTTAGTTCTTATGTAAAGATCGAAATAAGCAGGTGCTCTTTAGATTCATTGCACAGTGAGCAACGCATGTCGTCTAGGGACAGATGTCCAGTCTTTCCCCTGCATCGTTTGAAGTCAATTCGCTAGAAAACATTTTTCGTCATGCTATATCACAAAGCAGATTCCGTTCTTTTAAGGTATAATATATAAAAATATAAGTTAAGACTCTCCAAAGACATTTTCGTTAAGTCCACTCTCCTTTCTAACTACCCATGAAACTTCTATACCATGAAGCCAAGTTAGCTTCCTTATCATATATCTTGTTGCTGAGGTACATCTACGCTACCTTGCAGCCTATGAGATTGCACGTCCTCCATTCCATGAATTCACAGGATGTGACACGCTGAATACTTCTGGTCACCTCAGTCCAGAAATAATCGGAGTGGTTTTCGCTTACACGTTCTTCTATACGATAAAAAAGTAGTTCTTTAAGGTCAACTGACGAAGCCAAAAGTAGTTTCTTTGTCCTGGCCCATATTACTTAAACATTTCAAGGGCATGGCAAACCATGCCGGCCACATATAGAGTCAGCAGGCACTGGTACCAAGCATCTCGGTTCCTAGTCCGCAAGGAGTTGGGGCTAGATATCTCTAACAGGAGAGTGGTGACTCTCCTGCACTCCACTGTCAGAAATTACAAAGTTGAGCGTGGAACTAGTCAAGTACGCTCGTAAGAAGGGTTGTACCCAGAAGAGTGACAATCATGAAAGGCAGTCTTAAACTCTTTTTTTCGATTACAAGCACTCGTCTGCATGAAGTATTACTGCGCTTTTCACAAACATGCGAATTCTGAAGTTCAAAAGCCAATTGACGATTGCGTTTTTCGCTGCCTTCAATCATCTTAACGGACCTCCTAGGAAACAAAACTTTACTTTAACGGGTTCAAAAGGTCAAGGTTTGTGATTTGTGACTGGTGGATTTCGATCTGTTTTGTGTGTTTCTGTGTTTCAAGGTTCGTTGCTTGTGATCGTAATTATGATTGACGGCAGCGAAAAACGCAATTGTGAAGGCGGCTGTTGAACTTTAGAGTATGCATGTTTGTGAAAAGCGCAGTAAGTCATTAGGTCACCGAGATATCACCTGTTATTCTTCAAGTTCTGTATCATAGCAAAAGTAGGCTCAAGTTTAATAATGGATTATACACAATGAAAATAGCAAATTGAGTGTATACATCAGATTTAAAGAAAATATTCAATTAAAGAAAGCCAGCACTGCAGGCACAACAGAAGTTTAATCTCATTCCTTAAAAGTTCGGACTCTGGTAGTTTTACTTCCGGTCTAGCTGGCGATCACTTATATCTTCTCTATTCTATTTTTTTTTAGACACTGCGTTGAAAT
>NC_133209.1:8585287-8627787 GCF_958299795.1 Porites lutea
AAAATTTATAACTTTCGCGCCTACCATAGCTTCGGCACTTGAACTCTTAAAGCTGCATCTTTGCTGTTAAATGGGATGCTTATGATGATGATAATACAGCGAGCAATGCAAGACAATGCCATCCGGACCGCCAGAATTCATCCCGCTTTCATCCCGGTAACTGGGCTGAAGTGTTCATCATATGGCAAAATTTCCAGCCCGCTAAATTACTGAGATCCCGGTTGGAGAAAACGAGATCTCGGGAACCGGGCCAGCCGTGTCAACCGGGCTAGTGTGAAGAGGTCCTCAGTGAGAGAAAACTTACGTTCCCTTTTCACGTTCTTATGTCGTGGCCGCACGTGATCAGTACCTTGATTGTACACACGTGCCATTACGACTGCCTGTCTTTACCAACTCACTGCCGCGGAGTGTTTTTCTTTTTGACCTTTTTCATACGCTACTCACGCAGCTGCACACTTTAAACAAATTAATCCTGTGAGGGTAACGAGAATGTAAGCAATATGTTTTAAAAAGCAAAACAACAACTCTGCTTGTGTATCACGCGCTTTTCTGTCAATTTCTTTCTACACAATTACGACGTGAAATGACCAAATCTAAGTTCTCCTGACAACGCGAAAGGCAAGACGATAAATTTTACTGTATCTTTTCTTCTGAGCTCGGACGAGGTCTTCATTCTCTCCTCAGCTCCAGCTAACTATTTCCCAACTCAAAGAACTGAATGAGTTGGAATACTCGGGAAAAAGTTTACTTCGCACCGCACCCGACTGAGTGAACGAGTTGCAGGCTAGAAGAGACACAAAGTCAGTGAGATCATTTTCAGTCAGTGATCGACAGTGTCCAGTTAACCTGAAGAAGGCTGGTATGGCCAGCCGAAATATTGTTATGAAAAAACAATGCACGTTGGTCTGAATCAGCTTTGCAGTAGTCTTTGGACTTCTCGTTAATGGTTCTTTATCAGTTTTGGCTGATTATAGATCTCTTTTCTAGAGATCCAGCGTTTACAACTAGCAGGATTTTCGTCCACGGTTTTTGCAGTTAATTTATTTCCTTTTTACGGTGTCTGTTATCGACGTCTTCCTTAGCCTGCTTTACCTATAAATTAAAAATTTGTTGTTGCTTTTTGCTCTCCCCTCCCCACCAAATATTGCAGACGAACATAATATAGACTTTGAATGCTGGATGGACCTATGTTTTCTCTAATGAAGAAATGGGTGTTGGCTTGGATAATCTCCTTCTAACAATATGTCATTTTACTCTAGGATTGGAGTTTTCACTTAGAAAAACGCATATCTTTTGAACAACCAGCTTACACTAAGCTAAAAAAAAACACACTAGCTATATACTGAAGCCGATTCTACAAGAGGTTATTTATTTATGGAGTTCAAACTAAATATCTTGTGACAGGCGCAAGATGGTTTTCTCTTTTAATTTTGGCGGACAGTAGTTAAATTCAGGGGTTTTAAGAGGCTTTAGACTTGAAATCTGACCGCAGAGATTTTAAAATCAGTAGATTTTAAGTCTTGAAATGGAATAGCTGATTGGCGAAAGTTATTTAGTTTAATTTTGTATGCAAAACATTGAGTTCGGAACAGTTTAACACTTCTTAGTGAAATCATTAAATATTAATTCTATTGACAATAACGAAGCTAGCTTCTACCAGGCACGTACTGAAAGTTTTCCATAACTTTATAGCGCGATTGCTGAAGGATTTGACCGATTTAAGGTTGAACTAACGACTTTTTTTATAGTCTTTATTTTATTGGGGAGGGTAAATCAAATTTGATATATTCGCCCACTCTTCATTCTAAAAATAAATAAAAGGTATAATAAATAGCCAAATAGTGACCTCAATGCAAATCGTCCATTTGAATACGATGAAATAATTTCACCATATCTCTTGGCAAAAACGAGCATGAAATCATATCCGGCACCTGCAGAGCCTCGAATCCCGTGTTAACGTTACCATAGCAACGAGTCGTGGGCGGAAAATACGAAAATAGAGAACCCAAAGGAAGTTTACCTATTAGATTTAGCAAATAGTGTCAATAACAATACATTTCTCTTCGCGGTTATTTTTATATTTGATTGATTTTTTTTTTTTGCAAAACCAATGGAAGATTAAGAATTCGATAAAAATCTTTACTCTTTCAAAACCTTTTAGAAGAGTGTTTCCCACGTGCTTTTGATCTCTCGCCCTCGGATCACGAACTTTCTTCTAATTGGTCGAATTGTTGTAAGTGATGACTAGCGTTACGTCATCTAATCACACATTCAAAGATCAGCCATAGTCCATCGCTTTTCGACTATTAAGAGTCTACAACTGGCCACGGAACTCACTTACAGCCATCCTTGAAATTTATTCAGCGTTCAAACGTGTTCCTTTCTCTCTCTGAAGGAAGTCTCTGCGGTACAAAGAAGGCCATCGAACTGCCGTTGACGACGAAAACGCTAGGTACGTTTCATTCTTTTTACGGCCGTTCGATGCAAGTTGGCGAAGTTCGAGCTGCGAGGGCAGAAGATTTTGAGCATTTTCGCCGGCTGGCAGAGAGCGTCGATGGATGGAATCTTCAGTTCGATAAACAGGGGACGAAAGTGTTCTCCAAAGTCAAGGATGGTTCTACAGTTAGGCTCATAAAGGTAAAGGAAAGCACATTATTTTGATAAGCGACGGCTAATTTGGACCGCGTAACCGCGGGAGTGTTAATTTGACTATTTAACGTATCTTGAAAGTTATTGATAATACTCGTAGAGAATTCTCCCCTTTTCTGGTCGGAATAGAGGGTACATTTATCGTAAAGACAGATCTGTTGACTTGTTGTGGCTGAGATACCGGATGGAATATTTTTTGCACGCAGGTTGGGAATATTGTCAAACCACATGTTTCTCGACCAGTCTCGACATTCCAACTTTCTTGAAAACAAGCTTAATGTTTTTGAAATGATTGTTGTTAAATGAGCTTAGGTATGCCGTCTTGAGGATTATTAGCTGTTTAACTTTGGTTCCCGTTTAGTAACCTGGTCCTAAGTGTGTTTCAACGCTTTCGCACTTAGGGTAAGCTCACATAAGGGTGTACTTGAATAGTAAGCTTAATGAATAAACGAATATAACCTTTATCTTTCAAATTGTTCCTCGAAAGAATTTTTTTTTCTTCTGCGTATTGGTGAAAAATTTTCTGTCTTTGATAGTCGAAATTATTTAAACTTACTGGAACTTATCTAACTAATAAGAGTGAAGAAGGAAAAAGTAGCGCGATGATATATTGCGTGGAAGTCAATATATCAAAACGGTTTGTGGGTTTGGTGGCTTTCATGTGGCTTTTGAGAATGTTTCGCCAAAAAAAAAAACAAAACAAAACATCATTTTCATGCCGTGACTGGTTAAAGAAACGCCTTTTTTTGTTGTGATCGACATGATGCAAAATGGATTTATAAATGAGACTGAATTCCAAGCGCATTCTGCTGGATTTTTTTTAACCCTGTCATCAACTTGTCTAAATTTGTCTTATCATGAGAATGAATGGGTCTGCTGACATTTTCTTTCAAATCGAGGAGGTACCTATATTTTATTACCCACTCTCCAGTCATAACAAACCGTTATCTATGAACTTAGTAGTTTATGCCTGCTTGGTGAGCTTTGGAGCAGATACCATGGAATTTTATTATTACTCATTCAAAATATTTCTCCATTTCGGATTGTCTAAAAGCACACACATTCACCATAACCAGCTACCGTTGACAAAATTTGGAAGAATTCTGCTATTAATCAACTGATGACGTCAAAAGTGCGGCACAGTTACAGGTTAATGCACCGTCAACCAAGAAGACCTGGGAATGAGGTTGAGTTGTTTTGGTTGTGAAAAGAAAAATGGCTGAACAGTCGGCGGAACATTTAACTCGTTTCACAATGAACTATAGTCTAAAAACATGGCAAGAAGACAACTTGACGGACAACATCTGCTATTTGGAGTATTAATTGCAGACCTGAACAGCCCTTTATCTTCTAAACATGTACAATCAAGGTGAACTTAACACTGACAAAGGTAGCCATGTTTTAGCTTGTTTTTAAACTAGGAATTATTTTCAATGTATAATAAAGCAATTCAGCTGTCCTTGGCCTTCGGCCTCGGTGGATACCACCGTCCTTGATCTGCACAATTCTTCATATCCTACTCAGCCTTATTCACTACTTGCTAACTACTCTCTTCCCAGGGACTTTTAAAACCGTTTTGGTTTTGTTCTCATGTGTAAGGATTGTGTAGTCACTTAGATATTGATCTCAATATTTTGACTGCTTGTTGATGTTATTAGGAAGCTAAGTGGTCTAGAATGGATGTGAGCCTTACTTGTAAGATAGTGTTGTGGTTGTAGGTGATTGGAGGACTTTGTTTCTTGTTGTTGAAAAAATGTGCACTTGGCAGGGATGCAACCAAGGGGTCTGTTCGTTTATTAGCTGTGGGGGGAAGGGCATGTGGAAAAAGCTTAGAAAATTTTCAAACCAACCTTCACATTATTGAGGCTTTTTGGAAATGACCCCTGGTAAATTTTACCTGTTGTAAAAGTGTCCCCCACCTCACGGCTGTGGAAACTATGATTATAACATAGTGCACGTGCTTGCCCTATATAAGTCCTATAATTTGAGACACTATGAACAAAATGTTTATTCTACGCATGCCCATGCATAAATAAAGATTATTTTCATGATGACGTGTTCAGCTGTGCTTTTCCTAAGTACCAAGTACCCAAAAATCGATGACAGTGATGAAAAACTTTCTAGCATTTTTGGAATTTAGCTTCTAGCCTCTTTAAAACCAACAGCAAAAGTGGTGAAGATGTGATGAGAGCCTGAATCGTCTAACAACAGCAATCTTTATTTGCACTGACTCTTGCCCAAAAATAATAATTACGACAATGAAAATATTGAAAGTAAAAATTAGAGTACTGGCTGCCTGGATTAACCATGGGGACTAGCAGAGCCAGGCAGCCAGTTGACATCAGCTGTAAATAAAATTAAATTACAGGTCAGTAAGAAAACTTAAGCACAAATGCACACATAGTGTAAAAAAAAAAAGAAAAAGAAAATAAAGAGGGAAGAGGGACAATGTTATTTCTATGCTATGAAGGAAGTCTAAAATAGTCAAATTTATATGTGAATGCAAAACATTAATTTTAGAAGAACTTGAAAAGGTGACAGAATTTAACAAAAGACTAATTTACAGGTTATTTGGGAAACGACACAACTTCTAATAAGGATACAAGTAACTAAAAATCTTTGACAAGATCACTTTTTACTGATTCCTTGAAGTTTAAAGTAGAGAAGGTTTTCAAATTTTCGCAAGTTGAGTTCCATACTATGGGGCCCTTAAATATTATGTTAAATATTCCATAGTTTTTTCGTACTTTAGGTAAAGTGTAGAACATATGCGAGGCACTCCTTGTATTATAGTTATGTCTTTTATTGACTTGTGTGAACAAAGTATCAAACACAGATGGTAGACATCTATTGAGAAATTTATACACAAAGACTTTGATATTAAGAAAGATCTAGACAAGGTTAGGCAGATTAACAATATTTAAGTGTTTGAAAATTAGACTAGAATGCTCGTGAAATACAGATTTAGTTGAAACATACTTATTGTTGATTGAGTAGACCCTTAAAGCAGTGGTTATCCATGGCTTAGATTTCATTCTTAATTCACGTTATACAGATTTGTATGAGAGGGATATGAACATCAATTATGTCAGAGATCCTAGTGTAAAAGGAGTCAAACATTACATTAGGATCTGGTTTGGCATGCAATACACCTTTCAAGTCAACTGAGTGGATTTCTTAAATTAGAGCAGATACATCAAAATTAGAATAATCTCTCTTGTAGATCTTAACATTTTTAGGTAAAGAAGTGAATTTTTTAACAATAAGGAAATTAGGTAGATGATCAGTAAGATCATAAACAATATTCCCACTTCAGGTGAGATGTTCCAAAGAATTAAAGAAAAATGTTGTCAACTCCAACTCCTCCAGCATTTAAAAGACTGGGTTGAAAAGTAAATGAATAACCTGGAATTTCGATAATGGGAAAAAACTTTGGTCAACTTTAAGCTTAATCTCTGTGAGACTCACTATTGAGAAAGGCAAATATAACTCAGACAGCATATGTTGCAAATTATCAAAGTTAGCTGACAGGTTCCTAATATTGCAGTGCAAAGCAGAAAAGCCTTTGTCAGAAAGATATTCGTTTATACAATGATTATAGTGAAAGTCATGAGAATTATAGTACTGAAAACTCATATCATAGGGTAAGTGGAGATCAACAAGCCTCGCCCATTGCATTGTTTCCTTATACAAGGAGCTTCGCTTCACTTTGTCTCTCCTCACCCAGGAGTATAAATGGGTAACGACAACATACTGCTGGGGGGTAACCCTGTGATTGACTAGCGTCCCATCCAGGGGGGAGTAGGCAATATGATGCTTCATGCTAAGGAAACCCCAGATAAGCTCTGGCCATTTGGGCCTTTGGCTCATGTGCACCTTTACCTTTTTTACATTCAGTTATTTCAATTCACGCTCCAACCCTCAAAGTTAAAGTTTTTGCTTGGTTGCCATTGGCGACCAATTCTTTTGGTTTAGGGAGACTTTTTTACAAATCAAGTCGCCAGCTTCAAAATTTTAGGCACCATGGCAACTAAAATGTTCACAACTTGGAGGGTTGTGCTCCTGACTGCTTCGTAAGTCTACTTTTATTAAATTAAATGACTTCCCCCAGCAAAATAGCCTGCCCTCCCTTACAGCTTTATGTCGTACTGTAAAAGTGGAATGTCATCCAATGGTCTGTTTTCCTTTTAGGTTGTAACCAAATTTAATGATGTTTCTTGTTCGTTGATGTATGATGTCCTCCATGATGGAGACTACAGAAGATGCTGGGATGAAAACATGTTTGATTGCTACGAAATTTGCCAGCTAGACAGATGTAATGATATAGGATATTATTCCAGTAAGTTGACCTTTATTACTTTAAGTCAGCTCTGGTGCAACGTCCCCCTTACAAGGGGCAACATAGGGGCAGTTTTTGCAGCGATGACTATGACCACATCAACAGTGTCAAAAAAGCAAAAGGTTTAATGAGCAATAGTCAGTAACTTTGCACATGTTTCACACTTTTTGTACATTTCTCTGTCATCTCTGCATCATCTCTGTGCAGACGATTACAGAGTTACGCTCTTTTATGTGAAGTAATTATGGAGGACTCAAGTTTATAAACTTAGGCAAATTTTCCTTTCTGTTGTTCTTAAACTTAGATATTGTACGTTGTAGTCCAGTTGATGTATGACAGTTTAATTCAAGGAACATTCACCAACCTTGAAGAAATTAAGCAGGCTTGAGCTATTGTGATAAAGTTTGCAGATCAAAAATGCACTTGATGTCAAGCAGCCTTATTTCTCAAACATTAGCTTGTAAATGAGCATAATTTGATTAGTGATGTCTTTACTGCCCTCGTCATGGTTACATATTTAAAGGCCCTAGTGTCTACATTGTACATCAAAGATTCATCAGATCAATTTAGGTGTCTGGGCAACTCTCCACCTACCCCTCTCCTAAACCAACATTTTTCCCCAAGTGAGAAGTAAGTGTTACATAATCTTATCTTAGGGGAGGGGTAGGTGCCAGGGTAGTTTCCCAGAAACCTTAATTGATCCGATTCGTCTCTGTTATGCTTGTAGGAATAATTTTACATATAGCTTTCAGTTAATCTTAAGAGCCAAGTTAACCTTCTTGGCACACAGGGTGTGTTGTGTTTAATTTAATCATTATGATGCTTTTTTATATACCAGTCAAGTGTCCAAAACCAATGAAAAACAGAGATTTTGTGACCCAGAGGTCATGGTCTTGGAAAGATGACAACTTCATTATCTTTAACCATTCCGTGCATCACAAGGTATGAAAGAAACAAATTTAGATAACATACTGTGCTAGTTAAAAAATGTAGTAGTATTAGGATATTTGAGGGAAAGGTTGATCTTTGTAAAGGTAATGGTCCTCATTCAATGTTTGTAACTTGTACCAGTACTCATTAGAATGACAAACCTGAGGCCGCTCCCCCCCCTCTTCTTTATCAGGGCTCCATTTTACAGATATTTAAAGCAACTTAAGGCTACATGGTAAATATAGAAGACGACACAAGGATTTTGAGGTCACATGAGGGAATCAATTTAACTCAGAACCTCCTGCACAAGGCCACGCACAAACCAGTTTTGGTTATCCTTATCTCATCTAGGTGGAGATGAAATGTAAATTAATTTGGCCATTGTAGACTTGCAGTAATCTTCACAATAAATTGAGGCCAAAAATGTAACCAATGGAATAGCCTGTGAGCAAGCTCTCCGTGGCGCTCTGTCGGTGGGGCAGGAAAAGGAAGGAAAGCTTTCAACTACACCTCTAGAATTTGAATTCCACCTCCAATTCCCTTGTGGCTCCCTGTGGACTGGGCTGTCAGATTTCTGCCAATCAGCACAAAGTGGAAATGAGTGCGAATGTAAACAAACATTGAGAAACACTTGCCAGGGGTAATGACGTCATTATTAATGTCATCTCCGTCAATCAGCATATTTTCGCATTGACTTTTTTGATGCAGATATTCAAATTCCAGAGATGTAGTTTCAAGCTCTCCTTCCTTTTCCCACTCTGCCCCTAGAGTGCCCCGGAGAGCTTGCTCACAGGCTACCCATGAGAATGCAAGATACACGTACTGATTTCCTTATTTGATGTCTTGAAAAATGGATGGGGAAGTCCAGCAGTCACCCAATTGCCTGCAGTCAATGTAAAACAAACAATAGAGAGAAGTGTGACGTCACATTACCATGGTAGCACTATTTTTGGATGACAAAGTAACAACAAAACTAACGGTGACGGCAAGGAGAACGGCAAAAAATAATATTTTCATATTAACAAACAACAACTTTGCATGTGCATTACACTATTTTGTACATTTCTTTGCACCACTACGCGTCTACGCGTCGCGTCTTTTTTTACACTTTTTAAACTTAGACAACGATAGATATGGTCCCAAAGAAAATTTCGCCAAGATTTGCCAAATTAAATGAAATTGAATAAGATTGGTGAAGTTTGAAGTAGTGCAAATAGACTTTTAAGTGACTTTATGGGTTTGTTGTCATCCCAGCATTTTGCTACCATGGCAACATGACGTAATGACTTCTCCTCTCCATTTCATTCCACATCTCAGAGAATATATGGGAATTAGCCAATCAGCTGTTTACTTCTAATCAGAAGAAACTAGCCTCATTAGTCAATGTTATGCTATTGTTTGCACAGTAGTATAGTTACATATTGTCAAAAAGTAGGCTCTCCTTGCTGAGTACGTAATAGGTAATATGGGGGACGAAAATAATGTAGAGAAATAATGGCAAAGAGAACACACAATTATGCTGCCATTTGCCCCAACTTAGAACGCACAACGTGAGCCTGATAAAATTATTATAACTACAGTCGAAGCTCTGGTAAGGGACACCTCGGAAATTTGAAAAAGTGGTCATAACTAGAGCTGGTGGCTTATGAGAATGAGCTCTCATAAGTGACTGCATGGTAAAACGAGAGAGTGGTCGCTTACAAGAGCTTGAGAAACTGATTTATAATTCACAAAGAAAAAACAAAAGAAATAAATATTTAATGAGTGTCTTTATATCTGAACTATATTGAACTTTAACAAATACATGTACAATTCTGCACTGTACAAGATGTTAATTAACACAATGTGTAGTGCAATTTGCAGCTTCATGAAAGTGTTGATTCATATGAATAAGACTGGGTGGTTGCTTACGAGAGCTTAAAATTAAAGGAAAAGTTCAATTGGGTAATCCCAAAAGTGGTCGTGGTCGCTTACCGCTGCAGTTGCTTACAAGAGCTTTTCATTATGAAGTTTAATTTAGAGTTCAAATGGGGTTTCACAAAGGTGGCTGTAACTAGAGCTGATCACTTACAAGAAAAATGCAGCTCTTTTCTTTTTAAATTGTTTGGGCTAGTTTTGTCATTAGTGTCAGCAATTTCAGTGATTTTTGTTTTTGTTACAGAGCGCACCATTACAGAAAGGTTTTATTCGTGGTTCATCAATTCTTAGTGGTTATTATGTCCAAAAAAAGGGTGAAGGATTGTCTCTTACTTATGTATCTCAAGTGGATTTAAAAGGTAATGCAGCTTTAATATTGTTCAAGATTGTTCTTATTTTTCTTTACCTTCACCTTGGCATATCGTCCCTTAATGATATGTACAGGTATGAATTTAATGGCAGGGGTATTTTGCAGAATGCCGAATGGTCGCCAAACGCTGAATGACTCTGAAGTTTAGTGATTAGAATAGGAAACTGAGTGAAACAGGTGCCATTTAGAGTCGTTATACTGGGCAAACTGACCAGAAACTTAGTTCACTCAGTTTCCTAGCCGTAATCGCTAAACTTCAGAGTCAGTTGGCATTTGGTGGCCAGTCGACGTTCTACAAAATACACTCCTGCCGTAAATTGGAAGTATTGCATATGAAGAAGAGAAATGAAAAAAACCCTTTGTCAACATTTAAGCATGGATTTTTGGGCCCTGCTTGAGTTGGTGCTTTATCATAACACCTTAGATTCCTGAAACTTCATCATTCAGGTTATGTAAAATTTAAATGTTAGTTAACTAAGTATTTTAGTTTTTACTTTCATGTCTCTTTAGGAAATTTGCCAAAGTGGTTAGTCAATCGAGCATCTACAAAGATTGCTCCGAAGGTACATTGTATTGATCATGTCTTGTACTTTTTGATTTTGACCTAATTTTAATATTTTTATACAGTGAAACCCCGCCTTACGGCCACCTCGGCAGTACGTTCACCTCGTTATTACAGCCACTTTTTTTGGCCACCTGGCAAAAACCGCCATACATTTTCTTGTAAAAAACCCTCGTTAATACAGCTAATATTTTTGGCCCATTGGTGACTGTGTAACAAGGGTTGCACTGTACTAAGTTAAAGAAGCGTCAATGATATATTCAGTACCTCAAGCAGAGACTTCTAGTGGCCAGCCTGCTTGCCATGTACAAAATTTTTACAATAATGTACCTGAATAGTGGTGGTTAGAGGGTGTCTTGTTTGGAGGTTGGGGTTTGATTTTTCATTCTTCTCTACAATGTATTAATTATAACATGCGCAAAAGACATAAATTGTACTTTATTTTAACCCACTCGCCCATGTAAATTTTGCCATAAACACTGTTTGTAGCACCATGTTGAACCATCACAAATTTGGACAGAAAAACAAAAACAAACAAACAAACAAATCTGCCCAAAACCTTGTGAGTGAGAAACTGTAGGTGGTTAGGGACCCATCGTCACAAAGAATACATGTACAAGGCTACCAGTTCAGCTGAGGGGAGAAAAAAAGGAGAGAAATGCCTGGCCTCAAATGACAGCCTGTATTTTCTGAGTTTTTTCAAATGGAATGGCAAAAACCATTAAATTTTCTAGTATTGAACTCATGATTTGTCCACTTAAATGGTAGTTACACTAGAGTTCTCCTTTTTTAAATTCCCAGGTCATAAAGAAAATTCATGAGGCTGCTCTTGATTATCAAGCATGGAAGGCTGAACATGCTCCTAGCTATAAACCATGGATCTGGCCTGAGCAAAGCATCCTTCCAAAGCTTCGTCGTGATGATGTTGAGTCTGTTAGTAGTGAATCTCCAAGTGGATCTGATCAGGAAGAAGAGATGGTGGGTGACCCTGCAAACTCTTCCAGTGAAGACAATTTGGATGAAAATATAATGCTCTGACACAGGAATAATATTGTTCAAGTGTCCAGCGAAGAAAAAGACAAGAGAGAATAAAAATAGGAAAAAAATATAAAGGAACCCACTGTGATTTTCATGCAGTGTTATTTTTCTTACATACAGATTGCTTTCATCCAAAAGCAAATAAATTACATCATACAATGTATTTGGAACAAATGAAATTTGTAAATGTTTAGCTAAGCAAAAGGGAAAGATTGATGAAAAAAAAAACAAAAAAAGTAGTGTAGCTGTACAACCATAGTGTGAATTTTAGAGCCTAATACTTTGGAAGGGATCATTGGTAAATAATAATTATTCTTTCAGCATACGTTTTCTGTTAAAAGCAAGCAGTTTTAAGGTAATTTTCTCAACTTCTAAAATTTCTTGAAGGTAATACTGTGGAAAATTTGTTACGTAAAAGATAAAGTATATTTAACTGATGTAAGCAGACAACTTCACCAAATTTCGACCATACACTACCAGTGTCAAAATCCATATTCTTCCTACTTGTTTCCATGTTATTGCTGTCAAACTGGTTGGGAGAATCTGCCTCGCAGATCTGCTGGCAGTTCTGCGGTTTTTTGGTTGTATTATTATTTTTGTTCTGTCAACTGTCGTACAGTAAAAACCCCCGAGTAAGAACCTGTTAGACTAAAATAATATTTGCCACTCAGCAAACACAACACAAGAACCTGTTTAGCCTAAAAATTGAAACAGGTTCTTATTTTCTAAAATCTATTCACCAACATTCTATACATTTGGACAAATAAGGTAAGTCAATTTGTGACATAGGTGTCTTATCACGCTAATTGCAATGTGCTGTTATGCAGATTTTATATGAGGAATAAGCTGAATACCACTTAATACTATTGGCTGCAATGTATTTTTTTTTCCTTCGGAAAATAAGAACCTCATTAGGAACCTAAATGGCCTAAATTTGTACTAATTACCGTTTAATTACTAAGAAACTGTTTACGCTAACTTGGAAACGTGGGGGTTCTTACTCATGGGTTGTTAATGTATTTAAGTCTTCTTCTCACCACTAATAATATTTATTTAAAACTGCTGTTAGAAATGATATGACAGACACCCAGGCATTTATTTGTAACAGGATATATTTTGGGCTTTGCATCGTTATCCAGGAAATAATTTATTGTTATGCTTGAACACTTACTAGCTGTAAATATTGGAAATGTTAATGTAGAATGAAAATGGTAATATTAGGATGTTGGTCCACTGTATTGTGTACAAAGCTGTTAACGATTTATAGGTCAACTATTCTAAGTTCCTACTGAAAGTAACTGTAAATCTGCTATTTATTCCTCAGTTTAGGAGTAATAAGGCCCGGGGGGGGGGGGGGTCGGGGGGTACTTGGGTAAATTTTTGCTTGGTATGTGCCACTGGCCTCTCAGAGCCCTTACCCCCTTATAGTCTATTCTTATAGACCCCATCTTAGTCACTTTTGGACAAATATGTAATTTTTGCCATCCCAACTTAGTCACTTTCTATTTTTATGAATTGACTCATTTTTTTAAACTAAATGAAGAACACTTCACTTAACTTTTCACCTACACTACAAACATTCTGGAACATTTGCTAACCGTAAATATGAAAAACTGTCTTACCTCAAAAAATCCGAAAATGTGTGACTCCATCCAGTGGCACATCCCATTAGCCTCTTATAAGGAAGTACCCCATCCCCCCAGGCAAAAAGGGGTTAAGACCACCCCTCCCTTTTCCCCTGCCAATACATTGAATAATTAAAAATTAGTAATAGTAGTATTGACTGCAAACTGCCAAACACTACATCATGCAATGATCAAAGTATGGTACAGTCGCTCAGATCTCCTAGTCAGAGATCATTTCTCTCATCCAAAACAGGAATAAGGTCAGTGCAATTCCAGTCTGGTTGTTTTTTCCTTACTCATGACCTCTCTGCCACTTCCATATTTGCTTGGAAAAATGTTTTCCTGGCCAGTGGGCTTAATAGATGATTTACAGTTATTTGAGGCTATATTGTGGCGAAGTTTGATAGTTTTCAATTATTGTGTGTAGGGGCGGCTTTTATTAACGAATCTGAGATGCAATATTTATCATGTCAAAATTCTTCAACTACAGCACTTATCTTGTTTCTCTATCTACAACCATAAGGCTGGAAATGCTTTTTGTGTAATCTAGCACTTTGTCTTGAGAATAAAAACTTAAAGGAACATTTTAAGAGTTGTCAAATAAAAACTAGGAAAGGTATGTACCTGAGGAAGGGTTCAAAGGGGTCCATACTCCCTCCCCTCTCCTTCCCCTTTGTCTTTGTATAAATGACGCTGTTACTCCTATTATGATTTTTTAAATGATGGTAAGAATTTTTGCCAAGACAATAATTGTCTTGAAAGGTACAACTGTGTTTGTTCACCACCTTGTCTTTAACAGAACATGAGTAAGTTCTGAATGCAGAGGTCTCTAGTTAGGTCATTGGCAAAAGACAAGTACAGTATAAAGTAAGATTTCAATGGGTGACTAAACACAGACAAGATGGACCCCCCACCCCCAACTTTGCTAAAAGGATGTGAATGCTACATGAGTGTTGATCAATGCAAATTTCAGAAAACAAAATTTGCAGATTGCTATCACTTAAAGGGGCTGTGTCACGGCAGTCCAGTTCATTTTGTTTAATTTTGCCAATTTCTCGCCCTCAATCACTATGGAACTTAAAGTAAGCAAAGAAATTACATGTAAATGACAAAATCAGAGACCCGAGACAAACAAATATGTCTTCTGAGCATTATTCTTGAAGTTGCAAGCAGCAGGGGTCAACTTTGTAAAACTGTTAGGCTAAACAGTTTTCAAAAATCCTAATTTCAATCCGTTTCAATCTTCTTCAGTTTTGCCCATCCGTGACATCTGTTGTTTCTGTTATGTTATTTTAACCTTGCTTTAAAGTTTTAAGCGGTTATTTTTGTTTCTCTTAATTTAACGGGCATTTTGTGATTTCCTAATTTGGCTGAATTTCGTGACACAGCTCCTTTAAAGCTCTCTTGTCTGCAGAGGTTAAATTGGGCATTATGGGAAGCACATTCAGATGCAAAACCAAAATGATCCATTGAGTAGCCAACTTCACGCAGACAACTACTTTTTTACACCTGCAATCACCCCAGCAGATTTTACTCATACACAAACACACACCGAAAACACTCTTTTTAAACCCAAACAGAGGAAAGAGCTGATATCATACCTGGAGTTAACATGAATGCTCAAACTAAAATAGCTTCCACTAGACCAGGGCTGAAAACTATGTCTACCTATGCGTGAAATAATTTTGTAAATAATATTAATAAGGACTCGGAGACCTCACTTAGGTTGAGTGCAAAATAAAAGTAGCCACACCCAAACAGGGAGATTCTTGGGGCGAATCATCTACAATGCAGTAATCATCATCCCTAAATAATCAGATCCTGATGAGTTCTTTCACATTGTTTATTTCTTTTTGTCCAGAACAGTACGTGTAATTATGGTTTACCAGATATATGGTATCAGTACAGCTGTATTCTGACGGTATTTTTGGTACTCTGGAAGATGGCCCCATTTGTTTAGACCTTGCCGTTCAAGAAGAGGAATACCACTCACTCGCGTCAACAGATAAGCCACAAATATGGGAGAGATCACGCTCCAGTACTGATTACCAGTCATCACGGATGAAGCCGGGAGGAACAAACCAGACCACATCAGGATCTCTCCGAAGTAGTTTGGGTGTCGGCTCAGGCTCCACAAACCAGATGAAATCCATTTCCCTTTGTTGAAAGGATCTGTGCGGAACTGTGACTTCTGACGGTCGGCAACTGCCTCGAAAAAGAACCCAATCAGCCAAATGATCCACCCTAAGTAATCCTTCCAGGTTAACTTCTCATCTTTGGTAGAGGTGTTCAGTATAAGGGTTGGCAACAGAGTCACCCACACCCATACGCCTTGTAAAGTCCAGTATATCCAAAAAATTGCAGGATTTGCTTTAGCTTTGTCAAAGCGTGCGTCTTTGCCATCTCGCAGGATCCGACTGAAAAGGTACAGCCCTAATCGAAGCCCCCATAAGGTGATACAGCCCGATTGAACAACTTGGCGAATGTAAAATTTTCTTCCTCTGCGAAGAGACTGCCATGTTAACAGAATGAACGTGGAAGAACCCGCCAAATCGTAAAACTTTTCGGTTTGAAATATGGAGGCCACCAGCCATAAACCCCACTGGATTCCAAAATCTAAAGCTGCCGCGCTGAAGAGAGGGCTAGACAATATATTTTCCATCATTTTTAAGCTGCCTCAAAGGTAGTCAACACGGTGAGATTACGTAACAAACACTATCTGAGGTCAGGGTGTCAACTAAAATGTTCGTAACAGAAGGCATACACTTGTACTTCATGTAAAAGTAAATGAAAATTCATAGGGAAGGATTATCGAGGATTCTCCAATATTGCAGCATCCTTTTTTCCCGAATTGAAATTTTATATATAACAAGGATACTCGGCCGTCGGGAAATCACGCTGGAACCGAAAAATGTAGCAAAAGTCCTGGAAATACATTTCCTTACGTCTTTCTTGAAGTAGGTAAGCATCGAAGGCTCAGCACATACAGCCCAGATTTTGTCACGCGAAGTTTGTTAATCGTTGACCTTGCTTTGCAAGTCTACCGAAATGGGAAATGTTCTTTCCGCAGCTCCCCAAAGGCCTCTGTTGACTACAGCTGCAATCGACTTTGCCATCCAGTGGGCTCTGTGGTCTGTCGCAGCCTTTTTTAAAACGGAGAAATTCTTCGATTTAGCTGGTTCTTCCACGTTCCTATTTCTCACTGCGCTCACACTTCGATGGCGGCAGAAAAACTCTCAAGTCTACCTGCGTCAGCTGATTCAGTCTGGCTGCGTAAGCATTTGGGCACTTCGCTTAGGAACGTTTTTATTCCGTAGAGTTCTCCACGAAGGAAGCGACAGTCGCTTCAACAAAGTTCGAGGGAGTCCAGGACTCTTTTGGATTTACTGGAGTGTGCAAGGCGTTTGGGTATGGTCGACTCTGCTGCCAACCTTGATATTGAATACCTCTGACAAAGATGAGGCGCTAACCTGGAGGGATAATCTTGGATGGTTACTTTGGCTGACTGGATTTGTATTGGAGGCAGTTTCTGACTATCAGAAGTCACAGTTCCGTGCAGACCCAGCAAACAAAGGAAAATGGATTTCATCTGGTTTGTGGAGCTTGTGCCGACACCCAAACTACCTCGGAGAGATCCTGATGTGGTCTGGTTTGTTTCTTCCGGCTTCATCAGTGATGTCCGGTCACCAGTACTGGAGCATAATCTCTCCTATGTTAGTCATATATCTTCTGACCAGAGTTAGTGGAATCCCTATTTTGGAGAAGCAAGGATTAAAAAGATGGGGTCATTTGGCAGAATACAAGAAATACAGACAAAACACAGCTTCCCTAGTACCATACATTTGGTAAAAAATTCTAGCGCAACCTGATTATGTGAAATAATAGAGAGGAATTAGGGACGTTGTTTATAATATTTTCCAATAGGCCTTTAATTTCCAAGGTTTCCTGACTCTCTTGTCCAAAAACTCTGAGAGGCTTTTTAGACAAACCCTTGATGCATGCGTTAAAGGGACACAGTCAACGATGGGACCACGCTGACGTGGACACTACTTTTGTCAGTTTGAAAAGAGTTTACCTCAACCCGAAATCAAATGTACGCGTTGGATACATATAGAAATCTGCTTCAGTCTTGCCTAGTGTTTCATTCGTTCCTTGTTCTTTTACAGAAAACGTCTTTTTGAGCAAACTTTAACTCATCCTATGACATTATTTTAGCATATTTGGTTAAAAACAGTACCTAAAGGAACAAGAACAGAAGAGGTGAGAAACGCATAGGCGCCGGGCAGGAGAAATCGCTTTCATTTACCAAAATAACAAAAGAAATGATTCAATAACATTGGCGAGCAAATAATCGGTATATGTATTTGGAAAATCGATGGAAAAGGTTACATTTGTTTGGAAAGTCTAGCTTTCTTGACCTTGAACCTTCAACAATGATTCATGCCGACTCCGTGTCATTTCTCACCTCTACTGATGATCAAATTCAGAAGTATTCGTTGATGTTTGGCTATTCCTGGACAAATCCATAAAAAAAAAAATCCCAAAAGAAAAAAAATGTGTACACTGATGTGGCTTAGGGTCTATAATCATGATTTGGGCTTTCAACTCTACAAGGTTTGTTTTGAGTATTCCGGATACGCTTCTCACTTTCTGTTTCACGCATGTGTCTTGTGACATGCAAATCAGCTAAGAAATAGTATCTAATGCGCATGTGCATCAGCTGACTGTGTCCCTTTAAATTATTATAGTAGCCTAAGGAAACAGCAGACTATTTGCAATGCCACCACTGATTTCCCCACCAAATGACGTCTGTGGAACATGCACAGGAATTTCATACTGATGACGTGTCACTAGTAACCCAGAACTGAGTAGTGCCTCTGATTAGTTATACTGCATAGGAAATTTGCTTCAACCAATCGGAAGCATAGTGTGTGAGTGCAAATGTAATTCCAGTCATTGCTTCTCTCCACCTTTGGGTGGACAGAGGCGACAACTGGAAATATGTCTTCGTTCCCAGGCTATAGGAAGTATACAAACCAACTACGCTACTGACAAGCAACGTGAAGGACTTTGTAAATGCTAAAAGCCATGCATGAGAGAAACCTCTACTTGCAGGGTAGCACTATGCAGATCTAGGTAGTGACACGTCGTCAGTGTGGAATTTCTGCACTTGTTCGTCAGACGTCAGACGTCATTTCGCAAGGAAACCAGTGGTGGCATCACGAAATGTTGGCTCTTTTCTTAGGCGCCAAAATGAGATGTTGAGTGATGGTCAACTTTCCGCCTCGGCCCTCTTTTTCTTGCAGTGGGTATCCATGATGCCCCACCCTACCCCTGTCAATTACTGAATGATGGCCTTGAGCACTCTTATTCAAACTACAGCAGTAAGCAGGATCAGGTGCTAAAACAATTATTATTCGACATGTGAAAGTGAATTTCATTCAAAGGAATGGACTGTAGGACTTATTGTGGAATGATGGGCGACCTTTGTGGACATTTATGACAATGGTATTAGTAAGAAGTGGCCTACTCCCAAACCAATTTTCTGGTTTTGGTTTTTCAGGTTAAATTCAACATGAACATTTGGATTTGTTTCTTGAAATCTATCTCAGAGAAGGATAGTTTGTCCTTGTTTAGTTCACTTTATGTTTCAAGTTGTTGCTAATGAAAGATCCACTGGAAATCATATTCCTGTATAATTTGTGTCAAAATAATTTCTGATCAGTGCTATGGGTTATAGTTGAAAGAAGGGGGAGTAGATTTCTTGTAGCTCAACAATAATATTACCATTATTATTTCCTTGAATAAGTGCCTATGTTCTCATAAATGCCCTCCCCCAAATAAGCACCAACTCCCAAGGCCAGATATCAAATAAGCGCTCCCCTTAAATAGTAGGGATACTAGGGAAAACATTGTATGGCCACTTTATTTTTAACCTTTCAGGCCTTGACTACAGTGGAATCAGTAAAGAAGAATAGTTTCTTTTCTGTTAAGTCACTTCCAGTTATTTCAGTACAGTCAACTCTTTCTGAGACGGACACCTCGGGGACCTGCAGTATGTGTCCGTCTTAGAGAGATGTCCGTCTTACAGAGAGTCAAATAAAGGGAGTAAAGAAAGGCAGGGACCAAATCTTGAGTGTCCATTTTACAGAGGTGTCCGTCTTATAGGTAGTCTTATAGGTTTACAGAGGTGTCCGTTAAGAGAGAGTAGACTAAATCCATTCACTTGCAGAGTTCCTTTATGTGCGTTACCTCTTCTTTCAATTTTTGTCCTGTTGTCACACTCTTGGTAAATGTCATGAACTTTCCTGGAAGAACTAGACCATTCTCTAGTTTGTTGAAAGGAGATGTAATAAGCTCCCTCCTTCAAATAAGTGGCCATCCTTTGAAATGAAACTTGAAAGAGGCACCGAGGCACTCATTCGAGGAAATACGGTATGCTATTTTTACCTTTAGGTCCTTTAGGTAGCTGTTGTTGTTGTCCAAACCAATTCTCCTCCCCCTTTTCAAAAACACAACGACCATTTTCCAACTGCTTGCTGAAATGATGGCCTGTAGACAACCAATCGTTGACTGACAGTTCTTTTTAAAAAGTACTTGACAAAGCCGTGCCAGCAGTCACTTTTAAGGAAGTTGCAGCAAGACTGAAGAGAACTGGAGCAAACAGGCAAGACAAAACTGGGGAAGAGGCAGAAGGAAAAGAGCCCCACTCCCTCTTTCCCAAATTGAACGAAGGATAAAACTGAACTATTAATAATGGCTATTCAAAGTATCCCACCCCTTATTTACAAGGTAAAAACCTGACTGTAATCATTCCATTGAATATTGTTATCTTAACCATTAAACCTGTAGTTATTGGACATTATGATTATTATTGATGGATAATTCTCAATGGCATCAAAACAGTATGCAGTTCCTATACTGTTGAATGTTTCATGTTTGCCACTGGTTTGAATAGCTGGCGCCACAGACTGAACTAAAGTTCTGGTTAAGTCTGTCAGTGAAACAGCGCCAAAATACTTGTTCATGGTCCACACCTATGTACTAGGATTTGAGTTCATGCCATGATTGGCCTGTTAAAAAAGCCATTGTCAACTTGTCAATCAGGTGGATGGGAAATTTGAAATGCACTTCCAGTAATGTTTCACAGACATTACTAACTTGGGTTAGATTACGTCCATGGACAGGCTGTGGTTTGGACTACCAAAAAACTTTTTTTAAGGATAAGGGGACAAGTAGAAATAAACATGCTTTAATGCACATTTTAAAACACCACACATTGTCCAGATTTTCATCATAATATTATGATCTTAAAGAAAATGGAGAGAAACTCTTAAATATAAGAAAATATAACACAGGAAATTAATAGTTAAAATGAATATCAAAATTTTCTCTTAGAATTACAATTCTACAGAAAATACCGAAACAATTTTTAATATTATACATACATAATTTGACATGAAATGCTGGACATGAAACTTAATAGTTCTGACATTACTGGCACTAAGAGAACACAAGTTTGGTACCAAATTCACCAAATCAGTGTCATGGAGACAAAGTAATCATAATGAAAATGCAAGCACTCCAACACAATTCTATTCCTCTTTTTTAAGGAACAGTGCAGAGATCATTGATATCATCTCCTGATGCTCATGCAGATGTTCCTGATGCCACAAGTTTCTCCATTGCTTTTAAAACTCCTTCACTGTCCAAATTGTTTAGCTGTACTGAACTCTCTTTTCCATAGCCTGAAAGATATGAAACATGACCACACCCATCAGGTATGACTTATGTGACACACCAAAGCTGGACTACAGTATAAATTAATAAAGCATCACAATTGTCTCATACCGGGTCTGTAGACAATCTATGTCATTTCTGTTGTCTTGATCTTATCTTAGGGGTTTCACTTGCTAAGTATTAGTTTTCCTCAAGCGTAGTCTTAGTGTTACCCTTCCTCTCCTCTTCCCACCCCAGCCATTTTCCTATCTGCCAATAGTGACAAAGGATGACACAGTACTGCTAGTGCAATAATTGGCCATTTTCAAGATCCAAAAACTCTCACTGTCAAAATTAGGCCAAATGCACAACGTTTCTTTTGAAAATGGGTTATATTTGCATGAGAATAAAAAATCATTTTCATATCAATGGCTTTGCAAATACCGTAAAATTCCAAAAATAGGCCCTGGGGTTTACATTTTTCAAAGGCGCTTTTTGAGGGGCTTATTTTTGGAGGGGCCTATATTCAGAGGGGCTTATGTACGGAGGGAAATTTGCACTTCAAAATTAATTGCGCTAGCTTGTAGTGTGAAGGAAATTTACAATTTTTGCTTTGTTTTACTTTGTATTCGTGGGCAAATTCCAAGTACAAGCCCCCCGGGGGGCTTATATTTGGAGGGGCAATTTAACGAAGGGTTTTTTGCTTTACGATTTTGGGGGGCTTGTATTTGGAAGGGCTTATACATGGAGGGGGTAATTTTCGGAATTTTACGGTAGGCTCGCTTTAAAACAGAAGCTTGAGGTAATTCGGAAATGGCCTATACAAATGTTTGCAGCATAACCACTTATCTATGTACACCAGCAAGTTACATAGCTATACCAGCCAACAGCTAGAATAAAATAATTGTAGACAAAAAGGGTACAGATAAATATAGTCAGGGATATGCTAAATACTCTCACTTCAGAAGAACAATTTAGAACAGTTTACCAGTACACGTTTAAATAACGGATTTTTCCAAGGGATCTTCAAAAACTAATATACTTCAAAAGAAAATGGATATATTGGTATTCCAACAATCTCAGTGATAACCTGAGACATAAAATTATTATATGATAACTGGGCCTCTCCATGGGTACCTGCTGACATTGCTTTTATTTCAATCGTCATTTTTTTTTCAACAAAGTCTTTGCTTGCAAATCAACATCTCAATCTCCAAATTTGTGGTTTTGTCAATAGGGATCATCACAACTTCCAGAAATACCCCCACAGAGTCTGGTAACTGTGGGTATGAGCTTCATGAGCTGCCTGTGATGGTTTTAGCCCTTACCATATCTTGCATACATCTTTGGCTGAATGCCACTGCATTCTCTCACAAGGATGGGGAGCTTAGGATTATCCTTCTTTAAGCCAATGTAGTATTTTTCCAAAAAGTCCCTGCAGAACAAAAGAAAAAGTTCCAGCTTGAAAACATTGTTTGCTTGTTTTTTATTTATTTATTTTTATGTTACCAATCACTGAAACAAAATGGAGAACGCTTGAACTTTAGCCTTTAGTAGACACATAAACATCAACACTTGTAATGCCCAGTCAATGCAATTTGATTGAATCTATTATCAGAGGATGGCGGAACATTTTTCCAGGTGTACAGGGGGGGGGGGAGATTAGGGGAGAGGGAGGCTGATAGTGATTTGCAGTGGGCAGGCCAGGGAGACTCCCACCTTAGCGAGTATTTATTTGTTTGCAAAAAGTAAGGAGGGGGGGGGGGGTCTGTCATCCCTGTTTTCTTTCCTATAAGTACATATATGAAGTTAGGGCTTTTGATACAAAGAGAAAAGACGAAGAGTGAGAGATGCACTGGGAAAGGATTGGGAAGGAACATGAGCACCAAGGAAGAGATTAGATTGGAAATAAATGAACATTTGCTAAGGTAGTCAGTTGAAAAATGAAAGTCTATTCAAACATATTCCATCTGAGGTACGTTTGGTGAACAATTGTACTTCGAGAAAATACTCACATTCTTCCTTTTAGTCCTAATCTCATTCCAGTTTTCTTAGACACAGATCAGACACACACTTTTTTCCATTCTTGGTTTTGATATCCCACATTTTGGAAAACAAATCAGTTAACCTGCAGGAGACTTCTCCTGTGACTAAAAAGATTTTTTTCAAGTTTTCCCTACTGGAAGACCATTAAAGCGATGTTTTCTTGGCCTTTATATCAGCTACACAAGCTAATAAACTAAATATTGCAAGACTTCTTGTGACGACTGTTCGCCTCAGAAATTGTAAAAACGAAATACCGAAGAAAGTATATCAAAACATACTATACGATTGTCCTATGATTATTAACTGATATTCGTATTGCTTACCTCGTCCCTTGACTGCTCTGTGACTTTTGACACAAATGAATACGGATTTCCCTCACGTATTTACCAAGGTTTGATCGCCAAGCAGCCGCCATCTTGATTTACAGCTCTTGCCCAGATCTCCGCGTACCATAGCACCACAGGATACCACCACAAACAGGGTACTTTCAAGTCAAGAAGTTGCATATCGTCGAACAAGTAAACAGTGGGATTGGCTGTCAGGTGAAGACTCTAAACGAGAGTGGTGTCTATGTAGAAAAACAGTAGACTGATCCTTTATACTTCAACAGGAGCCGACGGCAAGAAGACTGAGACGAAAACGTATAAAGAAAAATCAAATGGTAAAGTATATTTGGCATCTTCAACGAATAGAAGCCAAAAAAAAAAGAAAAATGAGTGCAGAGATACAAGGTGAACATAACATATGACTGGCAATTAAAATAAGAATAAAAATTTAATGAAACATGTACAACAACTACACAGTTTTGCGAGACAAAAAAGCACTGCGTAGGAGACTAAAGTTTTAATTTATTCACGAGGGCAAGTAAAACCTTGTTGTCTTTGTAATTGCTTGTTTTTTGTTTGTTTTTTTGCTAGTTTCGCTTTTGGAAACGTGAACACTATCCGGCGTCTCAGATTAACATTAACCGTTAAAAATTGTCAAGGTATTTCAAATCTCACTATTTCAGCTTATTCTCACCATTTCAGGGATTTTAGTAGGTCCTAGAGAATCTCTAAACTGGAAAAACCAGATCCCATGTTCTCAAAAACACTCTCTGGAGACATTTCGAGACCTTAAAAGCAGCTCATATCTGAAAATATTCGAAATTTTATAGGTGAAAGGCCAAGACAATGACCTCCAAACACAACAGTTATTCATTCTAGTTAATTCATACAGAACATAATTGACATAATTATTTACCTTAACTTTTGAACTAAATTTCCGCTTGATAACCGTCAACCGTCAAAGCTACCACCTCGTTGACACCCTCGAGAATGCTAGTGGATCAGAAAGGAGATTTTCGGGCGGGAAACGGGAAACTGATGCGTAGCCACTTTTCGGGAACTTGCCTTTCCAGCAAAAAAGTTGTAACGTCTATTGTAGCGTAAGCCAGTGAACAATTCTTATTATAAATTTAAGGCAAGCTAGGCTGATCGGACAGCTATGAATGACTGGATGGGTAGTTCATTTGCCCAATATTTTGGTTAGGCAAAACCGACCCTCACCAAAAATAGAATTAACGGTTACAATCAGTTTCTAAAAGAAATTTTAAAAAAATTATGGATATGAGAGGAGCAGAAGGGAGTGCTTAGTGTTATTTGCATCAATGTGAAGAATGACGGACGCTTAGTTTGCCAGAAATTATCCGGTTGATGTTTGGGAGGGCTGTATTGAGTTTTATTACAAATTAAATTAAATGTAACATCTTTTCTTTGGTGGGTGTTTCGAGGGCGTGGCTGCATGGAATTAGACGCTTTTAGCTTCATTTATTTCTTGCTGGATGAAACGGTGTTTATATCCTCTGCTAAAGAGACAAACCTGAGTTGAGTGGTGAGTGCGTTCGGACAGTTAATGAAGAAATTGTCGTTAGACCAAGTTCTTCTTAATCGTAAGGACATGTTGGAAGGGATATTTTTTTACTGTGGGATGGGTAGCAGGATGATTTAAGGAAATATTGGTGCTTTTAATTATCTGTAGGCTTGACATAAAGATCAGTTTGTTACGAGTCGTTGCCTTAATATTCGAAAACAGTGAACTGGTAAATTCCCAGGGGCCCCACTCACATATTTTAATGACGGGGGGGTCCGAAGGATTTTTTTGGGTCTGACATTTTGGCCAAAGGGGATTTTTTTGGGTCTATGAAAGACGCCGGGATTTGTTTGGGTCGCGAAAACAACACAGGGATTTTTTTTGGGTATTGTATTTTTCATCAGCTCAAATCAACAATAACATAAGCGCAATTTACTGCTTGTGTGGTATTACGGGATATTCTGAGATTGTAATCTATGTGAAAAGTAATTACCGGATGAAGAGACACACTATAACAGTCATGTGAGCTTTTTGTATTTGTTTTTGTATAGTTTTGTTTTTGACCAAAACCAAAGTTGAAGTTGGCATGTTTTAGCTTTTCCAGAAGATGAATAACAAAATTTGCTGATGCAAAAACACTGAGGGATTTTTTGGGGTATGCTAAAAAAAGTAGGGATTCTTTTGGGTAGACAAACTCTGGAGTTGGGATTTTTTGGGGATAAAATATGAACCTCTGTCGGACCCCCCCCCCCCCCTCCCCCCCGTCATTAAAATATGTAAGTGGGGCCCCTGGGGGTAAATTTGATTGATAAATTCATTTAATTTAACCTCGCCTTGTGCCCTTAGAAGAAAGATGTCGTCGATGAAACGCCACCATATAAGGGAAGAGCGGGTAGCACCTGCTGGAGTCCGTTCTTCAAACTTTCCCATGGGGAGATTAGCGCACGGATGGATCCATTTCTCTGCCCATCTCTGACGTCCGGGATGCGGCTGAGATCGCAAAGTCTGGTTGCCTGAATAGAGCTAGGGATTAAATAGCCTGCGAAGCGCAGACGCATTTCCGGTCGTCGCTTCTCTCCCGACGACTGGAAATGCGTCTGCGCTTCGCAGGCTAGGCATTAAAACGACGGGCAAGAAATTCGCTGGAGGTCAAAAGGTCAGTTAAACAATAACTATCTCACACTTTCGCTTTCAAGTCGGAAATCTGCCCTAAACGGAAGTAGAGTCATCTATTAATAAACTGCCTGGATGCGCTAACCAGCGGCGCTTAAAAATAAATCAAATGGAGATGCAGCATCCAATTCTAACAAACTGTCCGTGCGACTTAACGCTGGTGGCTAATGGTGGAAAGGAGTTCAAAGCCCACAGAAGCGTTCTATCAGAGGCAAGTCCTTTTTTCGACAGGCTTCTAAAAACCGACATGAAGGAAAGCAGGGAAGGAGTTATTCGCCTGGAACAGTTCTCTGAGTCAATTATGAAAAACATCCTGGATTTCATTTACACGGGTTGCCTTGAAGTTTCTCTGACGAATGCTGAGGATCTGATTAAAGCAGCGGACTATCTTCTCCTTCCAGATTTTCAGAACATGGTGCTGGATTCTTTAACAAGAAGCCTGACTCTCTCTAATTCGATTTCAACCTTCTATTTTGCCAAGCGGAATCACTTTGAGAAACTTCTTGACGAAACGTCTCGATTCATTCACTCAAACTTTGCTGCTGTGGCAACTACAGAAACTTTCCTGAATCTCTCATTGCAGGAAGTAAAAAAGTGGATTAGACGAGACGGGTTATTTAAACTTAAAGAAAATGAAATTTTGGAACTTGTCAGAGCATGGGTTGATTTCGATAAAGGAAATCGAATGGGGACATGTGAAAAGTTATTTCTGCCTGTTATTGCAACCAGCGGAGGAGATGACACTTTCTGCTATCTTCCCGGGGCGCAAAAGAAACAGTGGTACAGCATAGCCTCATCAAAATACAACTTTAAAGAACCTCGACAGTTGTTGTCCTTGAATGGCAGTTTATATAATTTTAGTCTTAAGCTGTTTGGTTCATGTTTCCTACGGTGGAGTCCCAGGTTTGATCAATGGGTTTCGTTGCCATTGCCCAGCAAACTAATCCCCGAGAGGGCTGCTCTGCTAGGAGATGTTGTTTATGGTGTAGGATCAAGGTCTAGTAGTCAGCAAAAGTTCATATGCAAATACAATCTCGACTCCAATTCATGGGAAGCAGTTCCTTTATCAGAAGCAGACATCAGCAATAATTCATGCATGGTAGGTCACCAAAAATGCCTGTATTTTATGGGTGGAAAGCCGTTTTCTGCAGAAGTCAGTAGATTTGACACAACGAAAAGTAAATGGGAAAAGATGAAAGATATGCAGTATGGGAGATACAACGCCTTTGGTGCGGCTCATCAGCAGAATATTTATATTGCTGGCGGTATAAATGGAGACTGCTTCTTGCAATCCTGTGAGGTGTACAGTATTGCAAGAGATGAGTGGCAGTTTATAGCAAGCTTGAATGTCCCTCGTTCAGAAGCCAGCATGGTGTGTCATCTTGAGACACTGTATATATTGGGTGGGTTGAGTAAGAACGATCGCGAGACCACTAAAGCAGCGCTGACTGTCGAATCTTACGATGGAAAAGAAAACAAGTGGGAGGTGAGGACGGTCATACCAAGTCACGTGACTACAGAGCCTGATTCTTGTAAATTTCAAGCCTGTCTTTTGACAATATATGAGGGATATCTTGATTACTTTCAACTGATAGAACCGTGACGAGAAATGAACATTACTTAGTAATCATTTTATGTAGAGCACCCCTCATTTCAGATTGGACTTTGGGAGACTACGTTGTTTTTGGATCATGAAGAGGTCGCTGTGCTATAATAGCCCCCTTTCATCCTTTTGTGTCGATCAAAACCTCCAAACTAACCATAACATAAAATCTAAGAGCGCTGCCATTTTCTTCTCCTCCTTTCCTCAGTGTTTCCTTTTCCTCCTCTCTCCATTTTTCCTGTCCAGTTCCCTCTGTAGTGTGATTTTCAGGCTCAAGAAACTTGGAATGCGTTTTGGCCGTAATTTTTTCATGGCCCCAATTTTCAATTGCTGCACTTTTAAAATCCGGCTAGATGTATGTGGTTTCTGGTCAAGCTCAACTTTTATGTTTAGGCGCGACCTTCGATACAGTGCCTCTATTTAGTTTGCGCGCGTACGCAAGTAAAAATTTCGTGACAGTGGAAATCCACGTCAAATTCTTTATTATGCAAGCAATAGAAACAAAATTTAAACCCACGTTTGCTTAGTTTATTAAAGCATGAAAGGCCGACATGCACGACGAACTAACTGAGGGTAGAAATGGACTTTAAAAAGCCACTCCATCGTATCATCTGATCTTAGCAAACGGACGTTAATCAAACCCATACCCCAGCGTCTTGAGGTTATGCTATGTTGTTTGAAAAGCAGCTTATGGATGGCTCATGATGGATTCCACAGGATAATAATAAATTATTGGAAATGGCGTAGCCTGCGAAAACGTCCGTTTCTCTTCGCTCTTCGCCGCTGGGGACGTTTCGGCGAAGAGCGAGGAGAAACGGATGTTTTCGCAGGCTAGAAATGTCGTCGCTAAGGACCTGTGACGTCATTCAAAATGGTCACCATCTGGGTTTTACTGAAATTTCAGATTTCTGCTAAATAGTAGTCTAAACTGAGATTTGTACATTTTTCATTCTTATGGTCCAAAATATGTTTTAATCAAACTCGTTAATGCTTCGGTTTCTTAGCTCTCTTTCTTAGGTTTACCAGCGAACTTCAGGTTCTCCTCGGTTTTCGGCTGAGTAACTGGAAATCTTGAGGCTTAAAATTAAATGATTGAAAACTCTTGAGGATCACGAAATTGGAAGTGAATAATCTGTAAACAAAGTGTAGATAGCAGGCTAGTACGTACTACAAGATGGTGAACAAGTTGAAATGCAAAGGTTACACAACAAGTAAATATACGGGATCGTTCATTTTTTATCAGGTGGCAGGTGGTTAATCTCGTACCAAGATCTCACTCTGTTTTACACTGAAAAGTGAGCCGTGGGAGATCTGGGTACGAGATTAGCAGGGGATGGGAGGGGGCTGGTGGGATTTAAGTGGGGTCCATGAAAAAAAATATGACTTTAAAACGGGGGTCACAAGAAAAAAATAGAGAGTTTGAAGGGGGGGTCACCAAAAAATCCCTTCAAATTTGTACCAATGCAAACATCCTACCAGAATGCCAAAAACCATGCAGCGTTTTTGACATTCAGAAAGTTTAAATATTCTTGGGAAAGCATGCCCCCGGACCCGCCACCCTATTATGTACCAAAAGGCAATTCTATCCCGCTAAAATGCAAAAAAGCATAAGCATACCAAATCGAACGTTTCATTAGAAAAAATAAGAACTCAGTTAATCATTGTTAATTTTTTCTTTCTTTCTTTCTCTTTTTTTTGAGGGAGAGGGGAGGGGGAGGGAGGCATCTAAATTAATTTGGGTTACAAGAGGGGCCCCCAAAAAAATTCTAACGAAAAGGGGAGGGGGTCATCATATACTACTGGAGCTACCCTTCGAATCCCACCAGCCCCCCTCCCCTATTAAAAATGAACGGTCCCTAATTCACTGGTTTGTCCTTGCAGGGCCTCTGGTGTATACAGCTATTTCGAGAAAGGTCGTCGGAAAAAGTGCACGCGACATTCCCGAAAGGTATTGTGGGTGGTTTTGAGTTCACTGTTCTTCAAAGAAATTTAAAAGAATGGCACAAGAGGTCATAGACTTATGTTTGCAATTGCTAAAGGATAAGCAACAAAAGTAAGTTCGACAGCTCAACTGTCAGGAACAACGTATTGATCATATCCCATATTACCTCTCGGGATTGTCGCGTTTACATTTTTTCGACAACCTTTCTCTAAATAGCTGTAAATCAAACTTGAGGCGGGTGCGCGTCGCTTGAAGTGTAAATTTTAAAAAAACTGAACGCCATGCAAGGCTGGTATTACGGCAAAGGGTCAATTTATAAAGAGGCCAATATCCAACGGCTAACAAATTTAGTCTTCCCGGCAAGGCCAAAGCTGCAATGAACCATTAAAGTATTTCTTTCCTGTGTAGCTCTGGCCCTGACTAAAGGCTAGTTTTGTTAGCCGAAGCATTGACCTCTAATAAATCAGCTCCTTGGCCGTATTGCCAGCCTTCCGTTTAGTTTGTTGTTTTATTGAGTTACACAGTATGGTGCAATAAGCCCTTATGTGAATGCCCTTTTCTACTCTTAATTTAGTTTCGATTTCTCGAAGACCGCGCCGAATAAAAGCACTGAAGACGTATTTTTGCGGAGTTAGCTATATATATATAGCCTTCCCCTGCAATCCATCGAGAAGAAAACTCTGTTGCCAAAATTATTATATTTTTCTTTCTTCATGATTTATGTTATTATTATTATTATTATTATTATTATTATTTAATCTGACATTCTCCTGCCGACTAGTCTTCGTAAAGATTTTACTTCCGAGGTCGAGGCTAATCCTCTATCAATGTGTCATTTGAATTGGTGTCTGTATTCAGCCATATAATTTTTTAACTCGAAAGATCAGTTCACCCTATTTCCAGACTTTTGTAAATTTTGTATAAATAGTCTCCTCATAAACTGTAACGGTCACTTTAGATCACTTTTGAAAATGTATGTTGACTATGATACGAAACGTAAAGTTTATATAAAAATGCGAATGTTCACTGCAGTGTTTATCACCGCTGTTAAATATGTGCTCTATTTTTGAGTAAGCTACGATGGCCCAAGAACAAAAGTCTTTAAGATAAAAAAACATTAAACTCTAACAAGAAATTAAACCATTTTTAATAAATTTTCCAAAAAGGTAGGTCTTTAAATTATTTTTTTGAAAGTACAAACACAGTTCGAATGTCTAAGTGAATACTGTTCCGCAGTTTCTCAATTTTTCCCTTTTTCTTTCATAGAGCACTACTGCCTCACTTTGTCAGTTTACAGCTGTCTAAAAACCGATCTCATAGATCGATAAGAGCCGTTTTAGGAGCAAATTGAGACCAAGTAAATAAGCAAGAAAAAAGGTGAGACAAGAAAATGACTTAAAATGAGATCAATTTATCAACAAGCAGCTCTTAATTCTTCTTTCTTGTAAAATTTTATTCTCCTAACATTTATGACCACGGCCAAGCGTCGTTGGCTCTGATCGTGAAATAGCGTTTAGTTGTGAACGTGAAAAATGGTACAATTTCAACTTCCAAGAGTTTATCATAATTCCTTTAAATTGGTTTTCTTTTAGGTAAACAAAACTTATCAGCAATTAAATAGGCTATACCTTTCAGATACTGACACGATTCTTCAGTTTTAAAAAGTTCTTCAAATTTTTGTTAAGATTCCAAGTCAACTTCACATACGATCCCTAATGGGCTCTCCATTTCCCCCTTTCATTCGTACAATTCGATGTTATTCATTCCAGTTCAGTAACTTTAGACGTGTTGGAATTATAGTCGCGGATGTAACTCGTACCCGAATAGGAACACTAGCTTTGGGAAGTGTGATCGTGTGCATTCGTCGGATTTCCGAGTCCTACTGATAACCTTATAAGCTGTTGATATGGAACTGCACGAAAGTAAAGTGAACGAAGGCTTGTGAATCATTTCTTTTGTTACTTATTTTAGTAGATCAATTGATAAACTCCATGTCTGTACTCTTTATTCTGACGTTGGTTTCGGTGAGGAAGCCCACCGCTGGTCGAATCTGAGGATATCTTTTAGAGGAATTTCTCTCTGAAAAGTGTGAAAATAGTTTCGGGCACTGTTCCACTATTCTTTGTGCCAGAGGTGTCTTTGGTGCTTGTTTACTTCTTCACATTAAATCACGAGCTATCACGTATAACTCCATCAGCATCGCCTGTGGCTATGATTTTATTTGTTTTCACTTTTTTTGCTTTAACCAGGATTTTATGTAGTTTAAGAACCTATTTTAGGGCCGTCAAAGACTATAGCTATTTACATTATATAGTCGAATTACACTGACACTTCGCCACTAAAATCAGGGTTTTTTGGTCAGTATTCTTGGCGTTTTCGTGGAATAGGGATATCTATTCTGATCTCACCTATGCTCTGCGTACCAATTGGGCTAATGGCCAAGACATCCAAGAAGTATCGAGAATCAATTATTGTTGACAATATCCTAGGTCTATTAAGAACTTGCATGCAACGCTTTAGAATTCACGCGTGATCGTAGGTAAGAAGAGCTGCTTGTATCAAGATGTCAAGTACTTTAATGACAGTTTAAAAACTGTATCGAATGGTAAGTGTCCGTACATTAATAACTTACACTGGCTTGAAATGCTTCCTTATCACCGTTAGGTAGCTACTTTTCCCTTATATTCCCTGCCATTTCCTTCCTTTCCTAGAAGAAACTAAGCCTACATAAGTTCTTGCCGCGGTAGGGTATTGGCTAAGCCTTAAAAGAAGAAAAATAGTAATGGACTTTCTAGACATTTTTTCGACAACAGTTCTGCCTTGATCTCACGCCCGAAAAAAAAAATTCAAGGCGGATCCAGGATTTTTCTTAGGGGGAGTGGGGGGGGGGGGGGGGGGGGTGAACCACTAATGACTGGTGACATAAACAAATTTTAAAAGCGGATACGAAGAAGAAGGCTTTTGACTAGGCAATAATATAATGTGAACTGCTCAGAATACATTTCAGACGAACAGCAGATTTTGAATAACTGTATTAGAAAGCCGCAGGTCATCTCAGGGGGAGGGGGAAGGGGGTGTGCACCCCTACACCCTCTCCCCAGCCCACCCCTGTAATTTATAGTGATGCCGGTTTTGAGCCTTACAAAGGGTATCCGTCAGTCAGGAGTATAAGAAAAATGAGGCAATCTTTTTTTTGCCCCAAAAAGAACGGGAAACACTGTACACTGCACTGTCTCGAGCAAGGTATAATGCCAACAAGGATAATAATTAATGGCTAATTTCTTATCACATTCGGTTTGATGATCAATGATGAACGTTCGGTCATCTGATGAGTGATGGAGGACTTCGACTAGTTTTTTTTCAGCTCAGCAAATTCTTCTTGATATCATTTAACAACAGGAAGCCTAACAGATAATCTGACTGAAAGGCAGAATCTTATGCTCAGGAGGGCATGAAGTACCACCTTGCTTGAGGCGTTATCTCTTTATCAGTCCATCATGTATCAGGAAGTTTATCTTCGATTAATTTAAAAGTCACGATTCTTTTTTAATAGACTTCAAATAACAAAAGAATAGATTTCGTTCCCGAAGAAGGATGTCCAAAGTAGTAGTTCAGAAGGAAAGACACATTTCTCCGTCTCTGGTGCAATATTAAACAACAAGAAGCACCAACATAAAAATGGGCACTTAACGTTGCCTGCGTCAGTTTACTCTTCTACTCCTCTATCGACCATAAGAAAGGTCTAATATTGAGAGAGTCCCGATACAAACCTGCAAAATTGAAAAAAAGGGGAAAAAATCAACCACAACACAGTGACAACATCCTAAAAAAAACCTGTGACTCACCCTCAGCCACGATAGTAGCAAGTGCTGAAAGATTGAAATTTTAGACATTTAATAACAAAAAGCTGTTTGTAAGTCTTGTGACCATGACGAAACTTGAAAATATTAAATCTATTTCCTTTATTACTTGCTGTCTGGATTTTTAGTAAACTTTAAAGTATCTGTGAAGTATATCAAACTGAACCTGGAAAAATATCCGCCGTACCCATATCGCTAAATCAAACGTGCTCGCAGAACTTAACTTGTTTGAGAGACAAAAATTCTGCGTGATTCCTGTGACAGGTTCACTCGAATTGTGACCCTTATGATCTTATCTTTGTTTTTATTGCTCAAAATAAGCAAGGCGTCGAAGAGCACTCTTTTCTACGCCCACGGAAGGAACTGCTAAAACGCCTACATATGTTTATGGTATAACGTAAGATCTCATTGGGTAATTCTCAGGTGACGTAGCAGGAGATACCTATATTTACACATTAATAACAGTATGTAAAGATATTTGTAACAGTTGCCATTCTAAAGCTGCGTGGTTTATTGCAGCTAGTGCTGAACCGATTCAAGATGCCATCCCGATTTCCCAAAGGCACTTATTTGTCGCGCTGCTTCCAAGACGAATTTGAAATTCAAGATTTTATTGGTGAGGGATCTTTCGGCAAGGTTTATAAGTGCCTCGAGAGGACAAGCGAGAAGACCTTCGCAGTTAAGGAATTACCGCGAAGTCAAGCGCTCTCTATGGAAACCTTTGATAACGAAGTAGAGATTTGGAAAGGTTTGGAGCACGAAAACATTGTTTCGTTGCACAGAACATTTCGAGACCACTCGTTCATGTATCTTGTTTGTGAACACATCGAAGGTGGGAGTTTATTCGATGAGATTGTGGGACACAAAGTCTATGGCGAAGAGCAAGCTCGCAACATCATGAAACAAGTAAGTAAAACTAATAAAAGTTTTCAGGCTCTGCTTCAATTTTGTGTTGAATTGTTCGTTGTTTTAAAACCACTCAGTGGCTTGTTCATGGATTGATGGTAAGCAGTCTAACTTCCAATATAAGAGTGCTTAGTCATTTTTCGCCAGGTAATTGAGTTTATTTGCCAGGCCCCTCCCTTAGAAATCTTTCTCAAAGTTAAATGTAGTTTTTTTTACAATTATATAGTAATTTTGAAACACTGTAGCCTTCAGTAGTTTTAAATATAAACTGAATATATAAGATACTTTCCTATGGAGGGTTTATGAACCCCGTTGATATTGGCCAAGTCCAATTTTAATTTACTGATTCATGAAAAAGACCGCAAAGCAGACAGCTTCACAATTATATCCTTCCCTCGCCTTTTATGATCCGACTTGAAGTTTTCCGTTTGTTTTTAATACTGTCAAAGTAAGCGGATGGAGCCAAGTTTTTGGCCTGCAATGTGCTCAGTCTTTGGCAAAAGCTAGCTATAGTGGTACTGTACCAAAGAGGCCGGGCTACCGTAGTTATGTCAGCATGTAAGGCGGATATCGATGTTCTAAGTTGAGATCATAGTACAAAGAAGTTCTAATTATCCAGTCGGCGATGTCATAACAAGGATGTTTATTCACCTGCAATCGAGCGTTACAAGATGTTTTGTCTGGAGTCCCACGATCGCGAAGTCACGATACAGTCAGAATGTATAAAATATCAGAAACGTCATCGCTTTTCTTTGTAGAAACAATTTTATGATTTCGTCTGTTTTTCCTCACGTTTTATCCAACGCGCAACATTGCATTGGCTGAATGATCGGTGGAAAATAATCCTTTTCTTGATTTTCGAATTTTGTCTGGTACAAAACTGGATCTGATTTTCCGCTTTACATAAATTTCTTTTCTTAAGTTCCTGCAGCGATATGGAGAGGAAACGGAAACTTGAAAAAACTCTTGACATTACCCGAGGCGTAGTTAACATCCTTTTAAATAGAATGCGCTGTTGTTACTGACACGAGGAGAGACAAAAACACAATCCGACAGCTTCCCCCTACAGTACCTTGCGCCTTATAGTCTCAAGCCAGGAGCCCATAACCCTGCCGTCAAGCCTTTGTTTTAGTTTCACCTTTAAACTATTTTTGGAACAAGGCCTCTATTTCAAGACCGCCCTCAAATCATTCATCACCAGTGACGTACTCTAAAGTCCTCGGCCTTTTCTTTTTACTGGCTTTTCGGAGTCTTGAGTGAGTTGGAGAAAGTTTTTTTTTTTGAAACGAAACGTATGCTAAATCCGTGACTGTGAAAAAAGGCCTTGGAGCGTTAGAAAGACTTTTAGCGTTAGCACTGGCACACAACAGTATAATTATATGGGTTATTGCGGACCAAGCGTGAGGGCTGAATATTGGTCATCTTCTTTTTTTGACTACTTAGTCAACCATCTTGAACGAACTCCTTCAAGCTTTAATGCCAATATAGAATTTATTATAAGACCAAAAGAATTTTTTCTTACGGGATCAACATGGGCCTTGCCCGATCGGGAAGTCCCAGGCGTAAAATAAATAGCAATTACTTGTAATAATTGATGATTGTTATAACTTCTACTTTTTGGCATTACTTAATTTTACATTGGCTGAATACGATGCTTTTATTTTGCAGCTTTTACAAGCCCTAAAATACCTTCATGGAAAGCGTATTGTTCATCGAGATGTTAAAGCAGACAATCTTCTGATCAGCCGATCCAAACACTCGGATCATGTGACCGTGAAACTCGCCGACTTCGGCTTGGCAAGAAGACTACCCGAACACTCTGATGTGATTGGTTGTGACGCAGCTGGTGCACCGTTATTTCTGGCGCCAGAAACGATATTGGAAGAACCGATTGGCCAGCCAGTCGACTTGTGGTCCTGCGGTGTGATTTTATTTATTCTTCTCGCGGGCTACCCTCCATTTTGGAGCAGCAATGATGAGAAGTTGTTGCTGTCTATTCTCCAAGGCAATTACTCAATGCCTTCGCCCTATTGGAACAACGTCTCAAACGAAGCGAAAGATCTTGTTCAGAGGTTACTCGTTGTAGAACCTGGTCATAGATTGACAGCTTCAGAGGCGCTCAACCATCCATGGATGCAAATGACCCCTCTGCATTCATCGCAGAAACCTACTCAGAGGCGAAACTTTGCAGCAGTTATTTGCGGAGTACGCGCAATGTTGAAGTTTCGAAAAATGAACTTCCAAGCATCTAGCCTCAAAAGACAACTGCCAGAATCTGACCTTGTGGGCTAGACGATTGTGGCCGCTGTTAGTAACCTATTTGCAATGTCACACGAGATTGTAATCTGCAAATTTTTCTCCTCAATTCTCATCCGCCACTGCAAAATCACTTGCTTGACGCTAGAACTGAGGGAATGTTTGTTCCAGGTAGACGGCCGACGAAAGGAATGAATAACATTTTAAATTCGCGCAATAAAGATGACAATAGAATAGACATATTCTACAGCATTATCTACATTGGCGTCTTCAACTAGTTTGATTTGTTTCTTCAAATCGTGAAAGCTGTAAATTTTTATTGCTTGTGTTGAACAAAAACAATAGCTTGTGAAAGCTTTTCTCCACGATACCACTGAAAATAAAGAATCAATTTATTTAGCTACTTTACACTTAAAATATACATATTTATAATTTACACCAATATTTGTGTATGTACTGGATATTCTTATGAAAAGCAACAGCAATAGCATTAACACTGACAATATCAGTAACAATTTATAATGACGAAGATTATAAGCAATTATTGGATGACGTTTTTGTGATATCCGGAATAATCAAGGTCAAGGTAATTGTTATCAGCTGAGCCAAACGCCGAGGCTGATAACACTTACCAGGACCTTGATTATTTTGGATAAAAAACCCACTCTAAAAATTGCTTTATTATACACTGTTTTCAAGAAAATGAGGACAAACACAGCATCGCATCGAACAGAGTTTGACGTTGCTTTTGGAAATCATTCTTTGCACTTGCAACCTACAGATTAGTTGCTAATCTGCTAGCAGATAATCACTAACTAATCAGTAGGTTGCACTGATTTCCGAAATTAACTGTAGGCTCTTAGCCAATGAGAAGATGGATAGTGAGTACAATGTATAATAATAATCATCATCATGAATGATACGTTCATAAATATGTTGTTCAATTTTATCCTTGGTTTAAATTTTATTTTCTTTTGTTTCAAAACTTGTTATCATACATTATCATACATTACTTCACATCATACATTACCAATATTATTACCCAAAAACATTTATACCAAGGATAAAATTGAACCACAACACATACACCATCATCATCATCAATACAGTGCAAATGATCAAATGCATATAACAATGAAATTACTTGAGGAGTACCGTAAAAACTCGTGTATAAGCCGCACCTTTTTGCCGAAATTTTGAGTCAAAAATCGCGGGTGCGGCTTATACACGAGACCATTGCTCTCAAAGGGAGTAAACTGGCTTGTAGGGGTCACAAGGAATTTCGTTTTCTAATATCAAGATATCTGTACCTGTTACTTGTAAATATATTATTCAGTTTTGTAAAATACAGTCTTCACAAGTCCAGCATTTGTTTACTTGTGTCCTTCTCTGGTGTCCAGAATTCCCTCGTCAAATAAATGCGTGGTTACTAAGCAATCGTTTTGTAGCATTCTCCAGCGCTTTATTTTCGTTCCATCGTTCCATTTTCATTTCAACTGTGGGCTTTAGCAATGAAGAGAACTGTTGTCTTTCGCAGGAAATGGGGAAATTGATTAAAGAGAACCTTTTAAAAGGTATTTTCAGAGTTGATTAACTTATTTAAAATGTCACTGCAAATACACAACATTAAATTTCCTCAAGTTTATTTGTGAACATTTTGATGCGCGAACAAACGATCACCTTTTTTACAAAAGCGCATTTTTGGTTTTTTTCTTTTTTTCAAAATCATGCTTGAAAGTTGGGGGTGCGGCTTATACACGAGTGCGGCTTATACACGAGTTTTTACGGTATTAATTATTACAACAAAATGGTTTTTGACATACTTTTCACTTATGGTTCTCAAATTATAAACCTATCACACAATATACTGGCAATAGGCCAGTTTCGTATTCCCGGGCGGCCTAGGAAGAGTGCTTGTTTTTGCGCGAAAGCGAGGCTACTGCGGGTAACTTCTCACCAAGAAGACAAAAAAACCTGAGAAAACTGCGGCTGAGTTGCTGAAAAAAAGGAAAATTTGAAACGTTGAAAGGTTTTAGAGGTCTCAAAACTTACTTGTAGGCTTGATAAATCATTGTTTCAAACAGCAAAAGGAAAATCAGCTCGTCATCACTAAGAAAAACAACGAACCTGACCAGAAATTGACCGAAATAGTGGTCGGCAAAATTGTGTGACCCCAGAGTTTCTATTCTCTTTCCATGAAATATATCAGAAAGTGGTATCAATTTTGTATTCCCTGACAACCCTGGAACAAGCAAGATTGCGAGGCTAATGTGGGTCAACTTCTTTGCAAAAGCAAAAACAAACATAGGTAATTTGCCACTGAGTCACTGGAAAACGATAGAAATCTTAAAAATAGTAAGATTTCAAAGCTTAAACGTTACCAGGAAGCCAAAGGAAAAAAGCGACGAAGCCATGAAAAGAAGAAGTAAACTTTTTAAGTTTGAAAAGGGTAAAGTTTGTTAAAATGACAATATTTTATTCCCGTTAATTATCTTACTTCTTACTATTCTATTTTACTCTTGTGTATATCTGTAAAATGGAGTTTAAACTGCTCAGTATATCGTCTGTATAAAATTCTGTGTTCGAGTTCTTGTCGAGTGAAATATGCGTACGTCTTTCTTTGTGTGAATGAATAAATAATGTAAGCCAAATGTAAGCTTATGTATAAATAGACTTATACTATTTTAGTCATCTTTGTTTACACCGATTTAACTTCCTTAAAGTGCAAGGAATTTATGCAGAACGTCTGCCCCTTTGGTTTATCGTTTTTTAAATACACAAGATTTTGCATTCGCTCCATTAGAAAAAATGTCAACTAAAAAGAAGGTTTCAGTCTAACTTGCAGGCTTTCAACAAGTACGTACACTCCAATGGAAGGTACGGCTTAAAGAAGAATCAATCACTTGAACAATCACTGAAAATAACGCTAAAATGGCTTCAGGGTATTACCTGGTTTAAGGATTTTGAACCAATGACAATAATAATAGTAACAATAATAATAATAATAATAATAATAATAATAATAATAATAATATTTAACTATTACAACTTTAAATGACATATTCTTTACATCCTACAAGACTAGTATACTTTTATGCAGAAGGGAGGCCATTCAAATTTAAATTGTAAGATCACATAACTTTCAATTGTTCACAGAAATATTCCATGGGTAGTTGCAACAATGAGGCTTGAAGACATGTAAGTGGTTTGGGCATGTTACCGATCAAGTGCCAAGCACCTCCTTGGAAAGAATAGCACTCCACGCTGCCAATCTCTGTCTCTCCATCTTCACCCCCAAACAGATAGACACAATCTTCGATGCTCACTATACCACATGCAGCACGAGGTACAATGGGACCAGCCACTATGTTCCATTCATTAGTGCTTTTGATAAAGATCTCACAACTTTCCACCAGGTTTTCACATTCCATGTCTGCATAACCACCAACAACAATTATTTTATCCCCAGAAGTAGCTGCAGCAGCAGCAAACTTACGTTCATTCGTCATAGCTGGGGCCTGAGACCATTCATCATTTGATGGATCATAACATTCCACGCACTTTAAACAAACACCATTATCTTGACCTGCTATAATATAGATTAGTCCGTCAAGGCCAACTGCACAGTGAGCAGCCCGAGGAAACCGCATCGGGGACAGGTCTGTCCATCTGTTAAGCTGAAAACTATACTTGCTAACAGAGTGCAAGATTATTCCACTGTCCTTTTTGCCGCCAATCATATACCTTGTGAGTAGTAAGTGTTGCACCCATGCGAACTGGAATCATCTTATCTTTCTTAGTACACCATTTATTTTGAAAAGGGTTGTAATAAGACAGAGCTGCACATTCCTGACCACCCATCACAAACAAATGACCATTACAAACTGCTGCTGCATGTCGTGAGCGACCCACAGTCATCTTTGGTAACTCTACCCACTGTTTCGTGGCAGGCAAAAAGCCAAATGTTTTTCTTGAAGGTGGATACATTTGACAAGGTATTACATGGCCACCAGTAAAAACTACGACAGGCTCATGTGTCTTGAGGCATAAACGAGGTCTTTCGAATAGTCTGGAGGCCGCATCATCTGGAAAAAGAAACGAACTCATTCCTTCAAGGACAGTGCTCATACACTCCTGGTTGTTTAAGACTAGTTCTTCGTTCGCCACTATTTCTCGCAGACTGAACTTCGACATAGAAAAGATACGAACACATTTGAGGAGCTCGGGCAAGAAGGACTCACGGCTAACCATATCGTGTTTCACCCAGCGGATAACAGCTTCATAAACTTCCTCCTCTTTGGAAACAATTATCTCGTCTTGGGATATAAACATCTTAACCTTGTTATATTCCAAAGTTTTGAAATCTTCCGACTCAACGACAGAGGTAAAATGCTGGCATATGCACTTTAACGCAGCTCGTTTCAGCGAATCACAATGAAATTGGGAAGCAAACGATTCCATGGCCAAACAATTCGAAGCATTAATCGTGTTCTCCATGAACTCTGAAGCTTTCGCTTTTAACGATGGAATAATCAGGTAATCGGCTGCTACAATCACGTCTTGTGCATTAGAACTGTTAACTGTAGCTTCTCCAGTGTAAATAAATTCAAGAACTTCGTTTATTGCGGTACATTTGAGTAAATGAAGTTCAATGAGGTTGCTTTCGCTGGCTTTCGCTTCCACCCAGCTCTGTTGCAAACAGCCCACGAAAATACAAACTAGCAGCAGACAAAACACATCGGTGAGCTGGAAATTCTTTTGTTTCAGCTCGAATTATTGTGTCGCAAAGCAGTTTTGAGTTTCTTAAGTCATTCAGGCTGCGAAACACTTCATCTTTAAACTGATGGTCGGCTATTCGAGTTTGGTTTTCCGCCATTTCTCCCGCCATTGATGGATAAATGTCCATGTAAGTCTACACGAGTTGTCCTTAACACCATTCTAGTGCCCAGATCTCTTCTCGCGGCTACGAGATTATAACATGCATCAGAGAGGAGGGGTACGGAAAGCGGTCGCCCGTACTGCAGAGACACTTTTTTTCGTTTTTTTCCTCCGGAAGTTTATCATGGAATTTTAGCATTGATATAGTATTTCATTCAGTAATGACATACTTCTTGACATTGCCCCACAAGGGCCATAATAGCAAAGATACGAATAGACATAGGGTCTATTAAACGCTCATGGCCGAAAAAAGGGTTTACGCTAAAAGAAGAAAGCCTTCGCAATAATTTGATCACAATTTCAATGACCTATATGTTGGCTCCGATAAACGCAATAATTTTCAATGCATTGGCTAAAAAGCGTACATATCATTTGATTCCTTGTCAGAAAATCAGCGGTCGATAAAATGGTTCCTGCAAAGGGCAAAAAATTGACCATCGGCGAAAATTACCGTATTTATTCGAATAAGCGCCCAACCTCGAATTAGCGCTCACCTCGAATAAGCGCCCATCCTAAAGGCAGAAAAAGTTAATAAGCGCCCAGCCTCGAATAAGCGCCCACCCCTACCCCACTCCCCTCCCACTCCCACTCAAACTGAAATAGGCGCCCACCCTCTACTAATAACAGACTTGCCCGAAGACGGAGTTCTCTTCAGAGTGTTTTGCAGAGCCTTGCTTTGTTACATCTTCGCGTTTTGTTATAACTATTTACTGTTTTGTTGCAAAATACACATGTTACACTTCTTGAAAATGGTGAAAATTTAATAAGCGCCCAGC
>NC_133209.1:8635287-8757787 GCF_958299795.1 Porites lutea
GATCTAGTACAAAATGTTACCCGATGTCGTCTTTGCATAATCATAGCGTCAGTAAAACTGCTGTGGTTGCTGAGTGCCATTTTTAACACAAGCTACTCAGTGTGACGTGTGGGGGGAATGTTGATCAAAAATCTTTTTAGTCAGAAACACCCTTTGAGGCTTACAACAAAGAAATCCTTGTCCAAAACTTCCGGTCGGGGAAACACTGGACTCATTGATTACATTCGCATATTATGGTCCTTAAGATCAGACGACGGCGACAGCAACGAGAACGTCATAAAGGCAATAGGTTTAAGCGAAACAAGAACTTTGCACGTGCATAACACTTTTTTGTACATTTCTTTGCCGTTTTTGCACGACTACGACGTGAAAATACCATTTCATATTTTATAGAGGGTGTAAACAAGCAACGACGAAATAATCACGATGCCGTCGCTGTTCTCGCATCTTAAGTTCCTTATTACAACATCATAAATATACCCGGATCCAGGCGGGGATTGGGGCAGAGGAGTTGGTGGGATGATAAAAGCGTAGCATGAGGCAAGCCATGCCCATTGCCGCTGACACCTCGATAATAGTGCAGGCGTAGTAGACAGCAATAAGCGGAATGACTTTGGAGGTGGCGGGTAGCTTGGCCTGAGGAAGAAAATAGACAAAGTGGTGGTTAAAACAATTCAGCTACAATCATTACCCGACTGAGTAATATCTCAGAGCTACTTGATTTCACAAAAAAGGGATCAGATACATTCGTTTATGAATTAGTCGCTGATAGCTTAGAGTTTTTTCAATGTGTATGCAAATACTCAGTCCGAAAATGTCCCAGCCAGAATAATCCCTTGATGGCACATTTGATTGTCGTTAAAAATTGCAGCCAAATATTTAGAGCAACCTAGAATCGAAACGCGTACGATCATTTCACTGTAGAAGAGATCCAGTGATGGGTTTTGAAAGGCTTGAAAGACCTTTCAGAATATTTGTTGGTGCAGGAAAGGGGAGTAATTTCCGATCAAATATTAATTGAGACTTCGTTGTCCTATCACTACATTTGGTTTATTGAACCTTGTTAGTAAGTATAAAGTAATGTAACAAAAGGGCGTGGACCGGTGATCAGTAAAAGCAAATGCTGTTGGAAAATAATTTTTGAGTTTGTTCAAAGGCATTTTACGTTCTTCGATCGGGGGAGGAGAAAAATTTCCTTTCAAAGATTAAATTCTCTAAAAAAAAAACACAACAAGAAAGGAGCTACAATTCGGGTCAAAAGGTTTTAGGATACTATCCCCTTTCACGTAGGTTTGTATGGAATTTGCTCGTAACCAGCAATACACACTCATAAACACGGACTTATCAAGGTTTTTCCCCCACCCCACCTCACTGACCAAAGCTAATCCGGTTTACAATCAGTGCAAGATGTACATGTAAATAAAAGGTGTTTGACTTATTCTAACACCCAATACTTTCCAATAGGGGAGGGTGATTAACTTGAAGTGCAAGTTCCCTTCATGAAAGAGAAAATGTCCCAAACGATTTGACAAACATTGTACTAAATCTAGTTTTACACTAATTGGTTCATAGTTTTTAGGACTTGGATACGAAGCTGGGCTATCACAAGCAAAAAAAACCAAAAAAAAAAACTCACCATCAGCATCAACAACAGAATGGTAAAGGACAAAAGAACAGTTACTCCAAATGACATTCTCTCGCCAGACTCCGGAGGCAACAGAAAAACAAGCAGGGTTAAGACGGCGATCAACACGCATGGCAAAATGAAGTTCATCATGTAAAATAGGGTACGACGGCGTAACTCCAGACGGTAAGTAACATCCGGAAATTTTCCATCACAACAGTCGTACTCCAAAACACTGCGTTTCGATGTAACGTCACTAAGTATCCACTCACCATTTTCTACATACCTGCGTTGTTACATACGTATAATTACCGTATTGCTGGTTTGCACGTGGCGTCACGGCGGCCATGTTGGCAGTCAAGAACAAAAGCATTTCTCTCCTCTGGGAACTAAACTCTATTTTCATGTAAATTGTTCGAGAAAAAATTATATTGTATTGACAACCAACACACCACCAACATGGCCGCCTTGTCACATGGTTGCAGACCAAGAATACCAAGTTGATAAATACCCGTATACCTGGGGATAAACGTCATTTAATTTGATTTCTTCCGGGCTATGATCATTTTCAGTGTTCATGGAATTAAAATTTCGGCCGTTAAAAAAGTTAAATATTATTGACATTTATTTTCATGAAATAAACAATAAGATAAACAGAATGTTTGAACTTGCCAAGGTTAAATTTTGAAGGAGTGATTAACACAAAATTTAATACTGGCTTTTGTTGTAAAATGACGAAAAGTTTACAGCCAAAATTTAATACGGACACCAAAAATAAACATCCTAGTGTCCATAGTAGATACGACGATCCTCACGTATGTTGTAGTCTTTTTGCTTGTATGTTTTGTTTTCTTAGTGTTGATGTTCTCGGGAGGGAATTTTTTCTGAGGTATACATGTCGAAATTTGAAAGAAACAATTCTTCAGTGTAAGATCACATAACCTACATTGCAAAAACAAATTTCAAAAGCTAAGTGGTCTATTTGGGAGCTTTGGGGCATTACTCAAGGTAATAGACCATTTTACCGATACGGCGGCCATATTGAATTAATTCGATTTAAGGAGTATTGTGGGATGCCCAAGGGGCATGAGCACGATCTGTTGTACTCGCTTGGTATAAGAAATATGGTCTTTCAGACTTTCACAGCACATTTCCGGGGAAAAAGGCGATCAATATTACATCCAAAAACGGCACAACGATCTCCTTCCCATTACAATCTTATTGTAAGAAAATTTTTGGAAAAATGCTCCAAAAGGCGCTTGAAATACTAAACGGAATGTGCTCATGCCCCCTGGGCATCCCATAATACTCCTTAAATCTAACTTGTTCAATATGGCCGCCGTATCGCCAAAAAGGTCTACTGTCAGTAGGAGAGAAGTGTCGGTATGATTGTCCCTTCCTTGTATAGGGCGTTCCCATATATACCACTTACAAACTTAAGTCTGCGCCTTCTCTCCGTGGATAAACGTCCAGGAAGTCACTGTTATAAGACCACGAGCGAAACTTAAGGTCACAAGTTTGATCATCCAATGGGAAGAATGTGATATCGATTTCACACGAGCTCGTGAAGATCACCGGATTCAACCATGATACATTCCCATCATGCTTCACAACCAGGCGAGCTTCGTTACCGCGCCCGTCCGTCACCTCCTCGGCGCTGTTGGGAATAAAAAGAAAAACGATGAATTTCCAGTGAATTTTACTTTCCTCCATTGCAACTTGGGTTTTTGCTACACCTTTAATCTATAAATATAAGTGAGGTATGTTTTTTGAGTCTTTCCTATATTGATTAGTACGTGGCATCAACTATCATGTTGAACAGACAGATAGTGGTGTGTGGCGAGACATTGCCCTTGGAGACTCGAAATGATGATGATGATGATAATGATGATGATATTAATTAGACTTAAAGCTTTGATTTTCTGCAAGGGGAAAGACGGGACAGAAACGAATCTGTTTTAACACCATTATATCATGTGCGCAGTCTATGCTTTAAGAAATTCATTTCAGAAGACAAACAAACAAAGAAACAAGGAAGCAAGCAAACAAAAACACACAACAGTCCTCTCTGGCATCGTATCATTTTTAGCTACTGAGAAAACACTAGGACGCCTCGCTCTTTCACTTCCCTTTGCGAGATCTCAAGTGGCTGATGACAATGATAACTTGATGGTCATAAAATGTTTATGATGTTGTTATTATATACCTATGTTGATTTTTGGTGATGATGATCGTGATAGTGACGTTGATGATATCGGTGACGTCAAAGAGATGACGTCGACGACGATGATGATGATAATGACGATGACGAATGTGATAACGATAATAAAGGTTGAAATGATAATGGTGGTGGTGATTGTGAGGAGATAATACCACTGAAAACGAGTTATATCACTTTCGACATCGTATTCGCACCTATTCAGTAGCACAACATCTGGCAACCACGCCTTCTTTGGGTTGATGATAACCTGCGAGATGTTTTCAAATTCAGATTTGTTCCAGGAAAGTCGTGGATCGTTCCAGAACTGCAAAAACAACAATTATATTATTGATCTTTATTTGCTAAAGACGTTTGCTTTTCATTTCCCCGAGGTAAGTTAATTAGGGAAAAATCGGTCACACTTAAAAAATCAAGTTTCCCTAGGTAAACTGTCAACAAGTCGATTTTTACCTATGTAAAAGTCTGTAGTGTGACCACAACTATTATAGCTACTCGATTATTCAACTTCTTTCTCCTGTTGTGACCATAGATTACTCCGCATACGTCTTGCAAGATTATTAAAGTAGGCAAGGAGTATTATATTATATGTGAACTCCTTCAACAACTTGAAACTTTTTTCCTATCTACCTCTATCTCTTCATTTTTAACTTGTTTTTCTTGTTTAATCTTAGGAAATCAAACAAAAGGTCGAATTGATAACATATTCCCCTACCTGTCTCATCCATACATTTGTGGTAATGACCTCCTCTTTCTCATCCTATTAAAAAGGATTATTTTGGCTTAAATAAATGGTTTTAATATTAAATCTAGTCAAGTCAAGTCACTTTTCAATGGAAATAAAACGTTTACGAAAACAATAAGTATTAACATTTCATTAGACAGGAGATACACAACAGACACTAAAAAGATATATACTGAGTAAAGGGAGTTGGTAACTTAGAATTTTCAAAGCCAACTCCTAAAAGTGAAATCTAAAATTCTATTTACAAGGAAATTAATAAGTTGTATAGCTTAAGTAGTGAGGTATGAAACTAGCGATACATTAAGAGAGGCAGATCATAGCTTGTGAGCAGGGCTCACTTGTGCGAAGCCGCCAACTCATTCCTCGCTGTACATGTATGGCGGCTCTACAGCCAAAGACGCCAAAATTTTCCCCGAATTCTTACAAGTGAGCCTGCTTAGGCAGATTCAGGATTTCCTTTTAATTTCCTTTTAAATTGACTTCTAGAAGATGGTGTTTCTATTTCTAATTTAAAACAGACTCATTCGATTCTTCAATTTAGAATTCTTAACATAACTGGTGTAACATTTCTTAGTGTTTCTGACGCAATTTATTTCTGGCCTTAACAACAACAATAGAGTTGTTCTTGATGACGCTGACGTTGCGGTTCAGTAAATTTTCCGTTTCAGGGGACTTGATTGGCCTCTCTCGGTTAATTATGAGCCTTTAAAAACTTTGTATGTCTGTTATTGACAGACTCATCACCACGAAAGTAATCTTGATACAGAAGAACATTTTAGGTCGCTCCTTGAAGGAGCTGTGTTACTAAAATTCTAACAATGTTAACTATCAGCAAAAAGAGAGAAACGAAAAAATAACCGCTCAAAGCATTGGAAGAAGGTACGAATAACACAGCAAATATAAAAGAAGGCTAAAAGAAGGCACGGATGGATAAACTTGAAGAAGATTAAGGCTGTATTCACATAAAACCGAACAGCTTTTGCGCCGACACGAAAACCATTACAGGACAGGGCTCCATTCCATGCGTACATACTCAACCGTTGACGTCGGTGCGATTTCTGTCACGGAGCGAAGATGTGCTGCGCCGATCTCTATCGTGGAGAGTAAAATATCGGATAGGTGTTCATAACTACAGCGGATGGCTTTTCGTGTCGCCTCGAAAAGCTATCCGTGTGAACAATAGCCGCAAACGGATAGCAATTGATGCAGTTGTTAACCTAATTAAAACAGTTTTTGAAGGTTTATTTTTGTAGTTTGTAAACTTGAAGAAGATTAAGGCTATGTTCACATTATACCGGAATAGTTTTTGCGTTGACACGAATAGGGCTTCTGTGCACACATAAGAACGGTGATTTCGGTGCGATTTCTGTAAAGGAGCAAAGCTGCGCTGCGCCGATTTCCCCGGGGGGGGGGGGAGGGGTTGGGGGAGTACTCCAGGGAATTCTTGGTGGGGGTGTGCCGCCCGGTGGCTCAAATCTTGATCCGATTTCAGACCAAACAATGTAATTTTCCACACCCTTTTTCAGACTAGTCCTCTAAAATCCGTACCCGTTTTCAGACCTGGCCTTTAGACAGAAATTATGTCATCATTACTTAGCCGTTAGGGTATAGAGCGCAAACAAAAAATTATTCAAATCCATTTCGAATTTGCATGATTTTTATTTCTCTTTCTTTCTTACTCATTTGGAATTGGAACGATAAATATGTTCATACACTCCGTAGTTCCCTCGAAAACCATACCCGATTACAGACCAAAATGGGCAAAGTGCGAGTGCTGTTCGTTTCCCCAATTGCAACACCCTCTTTTCAGTAGGTTCTGCTCATTGGTGTATACCCTCCCTCTTAAGAGTAACGAGAGCTTAGATGTCCGGAGCCGGGGGAAAGCTACTCGACCAACATTTGGGAATAGGTGAGTCGTTGAGGGTTAGAAACCCTGACCCTGTTTAGGACAAAAATTAGCAAGTGCAATCAAGCAAATTCAGGTTTGTAGTCATTGCTTTTGTACACTTGGAGTACAAACAAATTTCGTCGATCAATCGTGCAGGCAATACCTTGTTTTATAACTAGATCAGACTCGCACCAAAGTATTTACCCTGTTTAGGACAGGGAGGTCAAAAAACATGGGCCGTCAAGCGGCAGGCTTACCCATATATATACGCCAGAACAGTCCCCCTGGTCACGCTTGCAAAAATAGTTTGCGTGACGAAAAATTCAAATGAAGGTTCGCTAAAATCAAATAAAGGCAGATTGAAGACTGGGAACGGGTCGTTAGTTGTGAGGTACGTAGTCGCTGTATGAGACATCGTAGGTGGAGTTGAAGTCCTAACGTTTAAGAATTATAGTTATTTTACTTTGCAATAATGTCAAAACGTGACGAAGGAAGTGTGGAAAATTCTGAGCGTAATAGTTTAATGAATTACAACAGTCAGGCCTACGGGCATGATTTCGTTCAAGAAAATGTTAAGAGATATATTAAACAGTTCGAGCGGGGCAAAGAGAAGTCGGAGCGAGAGGCAAAACGCAAAGAGCGAATTCGAAATGTCACCGACATTTCGAACAACTTCTATACACTTGTCACCGACTTTTATGAATATGGGTACGGGCGATCATTTCATTTCGCACCGGTCCTATCCGCGAGCTCTTCCTTGCAGGAGTGTGTTGTGGCCTATGAAAGAGAAATTGCAAGAACTATAAAGGCTAATCAAGGCATGAAGCTACTGGTAGGTAAACTCTCTTTTTCATTGCATTTTCATTTTGTCATTGTACTTGTATACGTTCGTCACCAGGAAATGTTAAATGAGGCTATATTTTGTCTAGACATTTTGAAACTAGTGTCAAAATATTTTGTAACCTGAATTAGTTAAAGTTTCATTTTTTTTTTGAAGCGGGGCCAAAACCGCATACTTTGGACCCGATTTCAAGATGTCAAAAGTTCGCGGTGTTTGATTGGTTGACAGTCATCACACCACCTTCTAATTATGCCTCTACTTGTTTATCATAAGTATGTTTTCACTGGTTAATTTATGTGCCCTGACCACAGGCAGCCCAAGCTCAAAATATCAGCATCGGCATTATAGCGAAACATTCCGGAAATTTCAAGATTGGTATGGGTGGGAGGGGACCTATCGTTTCTGTAACCAACGACTATAAAAGAATTTCATTAAAAACGGCTAGCCTTACGTGAACTGTGTGTTACGTCTTTCCTCTGTGCTCCGCGAGCCAATTTATGGCCATTTTTATGGGTTTTAGTGTAATCGAATAACTGGTGTGAACCGATATACTCTCCCGGGATATATCCTTTCCCATGAAATCATTGTGAAATGGGAATAAATAGGCTCGCGGACCTCAAAGGAAAGAGGTAACACACATTTAAAGTAAGGTAAGCCGTTTTAAATTGAAATTCTTTTACTTGATATTCTTAGGGTACAGGAACCTTAGTCCCCCCCGCTCCCCATAGGCATACAAATCCTTATACTTGGAACGTTACGCAACAATTCCGATGCTCATATTTCGAGCTTGGGAGACCTGTGCCCTTACTCGACCTTTAGAATTATTAAGTCAACCGGATCACACCAATAACCAGTTACAACCTGATGATGAAGGATTTAAAACAACGGCTGAAAAAGGACAAAACAAACATTTAATCCAAAATTTATCGTTGGGCTCAGCTTTTTGCTCTTTGATGGTAGAGGACGTAGAGGTATTAGAAAATTTGTTTAGATGAACAGTTTCCTTTTCCGTTACACTGATTTCATTCGGTTTCGCGATTCGAAACTTAACCCCAGATCTGTGCATAAGTTCGAGGCACCATATTTGTGCCCCTCGAAAGGCCACACACGTGGTTTCCCTTTTCTGGGCTCTTATCGATTGTGCTAGTAAAAGAAGTATATGCCATTAGCATTGCCTAATTTTTTCCGAATTATATATGCTCTTTTTTGAAAATTTTATGCTAATTTTTCTTCAAATTATGCGATCATGCATTGAATGGTACTATTTTCACGTCAGATGACCCATGGTCTTGTAAATGCCTTTGGTAAGCTTTGATCAGACCAATTTCAACGGGGTTTGGTCTTTCAGCAAGTTGTTCGGCGCCATCTGACCCATCTCGTTGCGTGCGAAACCGGAAACTAGGACAGACGCAATCTTTCTGACTTCCGGTGTGCCCAGCTCTCTCGACAATGAACAGCACCGTGTCCTCCCTCTCTTGACGAAAACATTAGACTGAAAAATGGACGCACTTGAAAAAAAATCTATCTGGACCAAGCAAGAATGAGTCTGCTGCTGGTCCGTTCAATGATTAAACTGAGCTAAATGAAAAAAATACGTGCTTATGATAGTATTGCTACTTTTTTAAAGAGCAAAAATTATGCTCGTTTTTCCGGCCACAAATTATGTATGCACAGTCGATAAGGGCCTACCGCTCACTACCCTCTACGATTACACGCTTTGAAGCCGACCTATGCAGCGAGAAATCGCACAGAACGGGGACTTGAGGCCAAGTTGTCTATTCATCGATATTCTGTAATATATCAAATTCAATTTTCAGTTAGAAATTCAGTGGTTTTGATTTCAGTTTACGATAGCGTGACATTTATTCAAATTCGCGTCGCGTGATACATAATTCGCTCTAGCTAGTGCTTGTCACGTGAAGAAAAAACGAAACAAAATAGATAAGCAGGTTATTATTTCACATAGAGGAGGGATTGGAGGAGTGTAGTTGAGTTGAGGTATGAGCTAAAAATCACAGCTATTTTACTCTCCAAGGGCCTCAAGGAGAATGCTTGTTTGCAGGCTTACTGTGTATCTATTTAATATGTACACAGTTTTTGCGATTTTAAAATAAAATGCACGACCTTGAAATTTGCAGATGAGTATTGACCGTCACATATACACTTGATTAAACTTTAAAGTGCAGGATTAATGGTTCAAAATATTCACTGCAGTGATCGAGGTGATCCGCGTGGCCGATTTTGGCGCCTTTTTCCCGATCTTCGCTTGCAGGTGTCCGACACGTGTGTGTGCAATTTAGGTGTAAAGACCTGTCGAGACGCTTACGGCAAAAGGCAAACGGCAAAGGTCAGATTCTCGCTGAGAAATTCTCAAAATAGAAAATGATCAGATAAAAAAAGCTTAAAACAGTTCTTATGGATAAAACTGGCGTGAATCTACTGATGTTCGCGTAGTGATAATGATAGTAAACGACAACTTAGGGGAAAATCTGGTCACGTGGTACAGATTCACGTTTGACGTTTGTCATAAACGTGACTTCAAACTCTATTTTAAGGAGGCGCGAGGAGTCGCGTGTGAACGGCACGCGAACGGAGACGCGAAAGTGAGAGGCGCGTTCTCTTGCGAATCTCTTCACTCTCATGAAATGGAGAGCTTGCTCGCAGGCTATGGTAATAATAGACCTTTTTACCGATACGACGGCCATTTTGAATTAATTGGATTTAAGGAACGTTATGGGATGCCCAGGGGGCACGAGCTGATCCGATATACTCGCATCAGTCTTTACGCGCGCTATTCGGGTCAATTCTTCTTTAAGTTTTCCTAAACTGAAAGATTGTAATGGGAGAAAAAAAGATCGTTGTGCCGTGGTTGGATGTAATAATGAGCGCCCTCTTCCCTAGAAATATACGTTGCATTGAAGTTCTCTTTTTGCCCGAAAGCGTACATAAATACTGAGCGAGTGCCGCCTGGGCATCCCATAATACTGGTATATGGTGGTAATACTGGTGTAGGAGGACCTATGATAAATATTGCCAAAATCACTGGAGCGTAAATACCTAGCTAGTGCCTCCTGGGCACCCCATAATACTCCTTAAATCTAATAAATTCAATATGGCCGACGTATCGGTAAGATGGTCTATTTTAAAACCATGACATGCGCATTTTGTTTTAGGATGCCGGTTGTGGTGTAGGGGGACCTATGATAAATATTGCCAAGTTCACTGGAGCTCATGTAGTGGGCCTTAATCTCTGTGAATATCAACTCAAGCGAGTGAAGTTTCACATCGAAAACAACAACATGCAAGAATGCTGCATTGGTGTTAAGGTCAGTTTTAATTACTCAACAACTTAGTAACTTCTGGTTGTGTGAACGTGAGCAACTGTTTTTCAAATCAGAGAGAAACATGGATGAAGTGTGTTTGGATCGGGTGTGTCGGCAGAAACAAATATTGGCTGTTAATTTCGTCAGGGTTAAGCCTTTTGGTTGTCAACGCAGCTGATATGAAATGATACTTGTAGCCCAGAATTAGCTAAAAACTCAGGAAAAGGTATTAAAAACATATACCTTGACACTAATGTCATTCATTATTCTTCTGCCTTATGAGTCTGAAAAAGCACCCAGTTATTAACCAAAAAAGGCCGAGAAATGTTATTTTAACCACTGGTTTGTAAAATACTACGGTCGACAGGGTCTTTCTGATCAGTAAGACCAACTACAAGAAAATACGCATTTGTAATAAAAAAATGGCTTTGCTCTGCTCAGTTGAGTAGTCTGACTGGCTTTTATCATTTAACTTTTGCAGTAAAAAGGTTAGAAAAAAAATGAACACTGTAAAATTAACTCGAACAAAGATTTCCACTTCTAGACACACATATTCGGCAACTGAATTGTTTTTTTTTCCTTTCTTTGTTTTCAGGGAGATTATCATCACATGGAGTTTGGCGACAATACTTTTGATGGAGGGTATGCGTTAGAGTCCACTCTCTACGCAACAGACCCGGAAATTGTTTACCGAGAAATACGACGTGTGCTAAAACCTGGTTCTATCTTTGTTGATTCTGCCTGGGCTATGACAGAGGCATTTGACCCAAAGAATGCAGAGCATGTGAAGATCAAGGAAGGCATCGAGGTAATTCAGTAAGAGAGGTAGTGAATGACCAATTTTCTGGGTACAACAGAGTACTAAAGTGATGACGTCGTAAAAATGAAATTTCTGAAATTATGGGATTTGTCAGGATGTTCTGAAAGAACAATGTCCAAGGGGCTACTTACCAAAAATGAGCATTTCGGGGCAAATTGTCTTTGAGATGTTAGCCGGTTATACTCAGAAAACTCCACACAAACCCTTCTAATTTTCTTGAATCGACCCAAAAAAATTTAGAAGGGTTTGTATGGAGTTTTCTAAGCATAACTGGACAACGATCTGATGTTAAATATCAGTTATCAGTTATCAATTGACTAAATCGCATTCCCGTGTTAAATTTCATTAGATTGGTAATGGCATCCCCGATCTGCGAACTCAACTTGTCCTTTTGGAAGCAATACGGAAGTCGGGATTGGAGATCGTAGAGTATAAGAATGCGCATTGTGATGGTGAGCTTCCATGGTAAGTAATTTATAGAAAATAGTGCGAGGTTAAAGGCATCCAGTAATACTGAGTCTCATCCAGTAATAGCGGAGCTCTCGCGCGCGAAGCGCGCAGCGGAGCACCATGGGTAAAAAAATGTGGTAAACTACCCATCCGAGAAAATTTGGTAATCACGTGACCGTACACCGACCGCCCGCCCGCCCGCCCGACCGTCCGTCCGCACCACAGACATACCAATCTAAATAATTCAATTAACAGGTATGGCAACCCAAATGCAACTCAAGGTTTTATTTAGAAAGAAATCGCATGGCTGCCCGGACTTTTAGAAAGAAAAAACAACAAAGTCGTGTCTTTTTCAACGTTATTTTTGATGTTTACACTCACGTGGATAACAGAGAAACTGAGCTAGAGCTAGTTTCTGAGAACAAAAGAGAAGAATTTTGTAGGAATAAAAACATGAAAATTCAAAGCGGCTGTGAGACAATGAGAAATGCTAGTGGCCAGCAAGGTGAAACTGAGCGGCAGTGAAAAATAAAAGTGAACATCAACACAGGAGACAATTGGGTAACAATTCCTCCATAAAAATAATGTGCAACTAGGAAGTTTGACGTTTAGTCCTACAAAACAGCGTTGTAGTTGTGCAAAACAACGGCAAAGAAGGACGAAAAGCGTGCTGCACGTGCAAATTTTGTTGTTTTGCTAATTAGAAAAAAAAGTGTGCTGCACGTGCAATTTGTTTTTTTGCTAATTAGATCTATTGATGCCATTTCCATTGGCCTCCCCGTTTAGCATTAGACGATTTAATTTTTTTTGTTTACAAGTTTTATTAACAAGAGCTTCGCTTTTAGCCCTGGCTAAATCTATATATTACTGAGCCTCATTGTTCATTGGCATTGGGAGAGGAAAGGGCGGATGATGTATAAGTTCGATAACGTAGGGAGAAAACCACCCAACAATGGCTAAAGCGAGGAAGCTAAGAAAATGGGGCGGCGGCAGGAGCAAACTAAAACTAAAACCTCGCAAAGACGTCGACTAGCTCAGTTAGTGGAGCGCTTGAATGCATAGAGCAGGAGGTTGGGGGTTAGATTCGATCCTCTGTCTTAGAGTAATTGGTCGGACCAATGCTAAAGGTATTAGCACACCAGGGAAATGAAAGCACTGATGACCACGAAGAAACTAGCATCTTCAAATGGTACACCGTACTTTCTTGCTCAATACAATGACGGTTGAATATTAGTGATTTCAGTGCTTTGCTGCATCTTTCCTGGGAATTCTCAATTTTCTTCTCTTTAAGGTACACATTTCTTGTCGGAAAACACGCTTTCTCTCTGGACGCCTTCAGAGTATCCTCGGTTGGTCGAAAGCTTACCCACTTCATGCTATCAGCCATGGAAATGCTGCGCATTGTACCTCAAGGTTCCACTGATGTTCATAACGTGTTGCTGACTGCTGCGGATGCTCTCATCCAAGGGGGGAGGAAAGACATCTTTACGCCGATGTTTAGATTGGTCCTTAGGAAGCCATTGTAGTGCGGAGAGAAAGCATGGAAAAATGCTCTTTGTGGCACATTAAGCAATAAATTTCAATTTATTTGGAAGTCTGATATCGTCAAAAATGTAGTTTAGTACGCTTTGATATATTCAAGTGGGCGGAGTACGTCTGTTGAACTTTCACAAAACCGGACCAGCCGAGAGCTCCGTCACTCAATTTTATAGCAAAACAATTTTTTTCCTTTGAGCAATTATATGTACGAATTCATTAAAGTTGGAGCCAAAAATACATCTTCTTTTTTTACAAAGTCCCATAATGGGGTGTTTTCTTTGTCTATATATATTATGGAGTTGATATTTGCTTAAATTCAGGCCTGCAAAAAGCTAAGAGCAATAAGCCTGCCTTTCAGGTGCAGTCATTGGTATCAGTAGAAGAAACAAAAGAGGACGAAGAAATACAAGATACCGCATGTAACAACGAGGCAACGTCGTCCGCTTATAACCGCCTTATTTATTCGCTACAATACACAGGAAACTATCCCAGAACACCTTGGCGCAGTTTCATTCACTCTATTATGCACGAGCATTCATACTAATTCGCCACATCAAAAATGAGAAGGGAATTGAAGCCAAAAATTCCCTTGCAACCGTTCCTCCAATTAGGATAGTTACTGGGGACGTGCTGGTCAGCTATTGGCCAATATTTTCCCTGTCTCTTGTAACAGTCGCAGAAGTTTTTGGAAAAATTAATTTGACCCAGTTTAAAGTACTTCTCGTTTAGACTAAAGTGGAGAATAGAGCACCTATGTTTACCAAAGGTAACAAACTCGTTATAGAAGTAATACACTATACCCACCACCTTCATCAGCTGAGGTAATGCAATATCAATAAACACTTTGACCACATCTGTCTCCTTCAGAATAGGGCGAGCTTTCTCGTTGTAGTCTTTTAAGATGGCATTCATCAATTTTTCCTCCACGCGACTTGCGTAACAGACTAAGAGGAAAAAAGAATATTTGTTGCATTTATCAATGCTCAACATATCTTAGAATAACTTTGTGTCTTAAATCACTGACTAAACGAAGCGACTTAACCTAACATGAGAATGAGTTTTCAATCTTTTTTAATCAGAAAAAAAAAGAACAAAACAAAACAAAAAAACCGTTACTTAAAGAATGAGCAAAACACAACGTCCCCGGGTGGGCTTGAACCACCAACCTTTCGGTTAACAGCCGAACGCGCTAACCGATTGCGCCACGGAGACTGCCTGCTACATATCCAAGTTACAACTAGGATCTTAATGGGATCCCTTGTCAACTGACATAAAATTATATCTGTTTGTTAATAGGCCTCCATTCAGAGACCAATACGAAATATTTACAACTTTAGGATAACTTGTTGGATCATTGTTCACATTCAAACAGGGTTAGAACCGAGCCATTCGAAGAGGGCACTTACTGTCATGTGTTATTGCAAACGTCGTATATAAAAATTAGGTACAATTCCCTTTAAAAATTTATTAGTTAAGAACTTCAGGCGACAGCCTTTCTTCTCCTCCCTTTGCCTAGACCTAGCTGGTCCATTGGCAGATACCTGCAAGCACGCGAAAACCATCGAGGAAGAAATACCAAGAACAGTTGTCAGGGGCACCCGACGACTGTTTTCTGTAACATATCAGTTCGGAGAAGCGCATTAGATCATATACCCATTTATTTTGCGCTATATAAATAATAAAGTTATCAAGTTATGTAAATATTGCCTAGAATTTTCTTTCACTTTAAGACGGCAAAAAATTTCTAGATGGCTGTTCCATACAGGTACAATTTTCGAAGCTTATCTAATAAACCCCCCTACGACTTTCTGAAGTTTAATTTTTCATATTTCACTCCTCAGGTTAGGATATTTTTCGTAGAAAAAAGAAAACCTAAAATTTTCGGTAAATAAAACTGAAGCCTCTTGTAATTTCGAAAAGGCTTAAGTTCCCCTAGGATGGCCGAACAGACACAAATTTTATAGCTCCCCGCGGCGTAAAATGCATTTCTAGAGACTGCTAAAAGTACTCTGGGTAGCTAAAAAGCGTTTTCAATGTATTTAGGAGGAAACAGTCGTTGGGTGCCCTTGAGTTGCTGATAACTTTCAGTTAAATTCCCAGACTTAAATTATACTTCATCAGCGGTTTCGTGTATTTTGGATTCACCCGCAGAAGGTATGACGATTGGACAGTTCCTATATATATATATGATCTACACCGGTCGGAAACACTTTAACTGGTAGTATCTATTGAATGGATACATAACAAAAACAGAGCCACATTGTACACCGAAGTCAAATGAGAGCCGCTAATTGCAGCTGCGTGCAATAACTTATAATTTGTATATTTATAGAACTAGGCAAGGAAGAAAGAGCTAGAGTTCTCTTTTCAAGCTTATACCTTGATGAGCCTTCTAGTTCTCAGTTAAACTGGTTTAACTTAATAACGAAAACGTTCTGAACAAAACAACCGCTGTTTATAACTGTTCATAACTAACTTACCTTGGTTGCATAGAACGACAATCAGTGAAAGACCTAGAAAGAGCATCTTCCTTTAAATGCGTTCAGTCTATTTCCAAGATACTCACCAGTTGAAGCTACTATGCTTTTAGGTAGACAATGTTTCCTAAAATTGACATGCTTGAAGCGGCTGTCGAAGTTATGTCGCTCACAATAAAACCGCAGGGCAGGTGGCCGGTTTGAAATCCTTGGAAAGTATTTGCATGAGAAGGATTTTGAAAGTGTCATTTTAGATAAGGACCGCGTAAGTGTTCAAAAACCTACGGCGAACTTTTAAGTGAAATAAAAGCCTTTCATTTGTGAAGTTTATGAGCAGCAATTTTATGCCCAGTTACTACTCAAAACTGTGGGAACCTTCGAATGAAACTGAGTAAACTTCGTAACAGAAAAAAAGAAATTAGGGCAAAGGAAAATGTGAAATTAAAACATGCTTCTGCACGCTATATCCTTAACAAGTTGAAAATATCGTAAACTGCAATCTTGGACAGAACAAAATGGAACAGAAAACCCCACTTACTCTTGCCCCCCCCCCCCCCCCCCCCCACTCCACCTCTTCGAAATCAAGGGCTGAAGCCGCGCGAACGCCGAAACACGCTATATATATATTATCCCTAATCCTTGATTTTATTATGGGGTGGGGGGCGGGGCAGAGGGTGGATGTACTGATTTCCCGTCTATTTTGTCCGAGTTTGTAGGTCCGTCAGGTTACTGGGTTACGAATTCCAAAAGTGACTTGGGATAGATGCTTGGGTGGTACATGCGCACTGGTGCTGCGTGCAAACTAAGTCCGACCATCTATTCCCAAGATGCTATTCCTAGATGTTATTGGCAACTACAAGATGTGAACAACCACTGAATAGTTAAAAACAAAAGTGAATCTTTATTTACCTTGGGTTATTTATGTTTTTTTTATGGCCATTTGGAGTTCACATGGGACAAACAGCCATTTACAGTTCAAAGAGCCATAAGGTAATGTCAAATCCTCTTAAACAATGTCTTTTACAGTAAAAAACCGCGATTAAGAACCATATTTTTAAGAACCTGTTATAAGAAATAAACTGAATTCCACTAAATACAATGTATTTCTTTTCTTCAGAAAATAAGTACCTATTTAAGAACCTCAGTAGTCTAAATATTTGCTAATTAACATGTATGCCAGAACCTGTTTAGGCTAACTTGGAAAAATGCAGGTTTTAACTCTCGTGTTTTTACTGTAGTACACAAGTTTTCATATCAACAGTGCCGGACTAGTTCGGTCACCCAGAGCCTCTAAACGACTGATGTCAATGCAACCAATTGAAAACGGCCCGTATGAGCTAGCTGCTGATAATGATCCAATCGCCATTTTGCCAGCTGCCGATAAATATTTTAACTTGCTATTTCAATTTACGTAGTTATGTATTTTATTTATTTAATTTATCTCTCTCTACCACCATTTGGCCAGATTCTGATAATGATTCATTAATTGCTTCTATTTTATTTACGCGCGTAAAATTTACCTTCGTGGGCGCACGTAAAAATTACTCGACAATGGACTGAAATGACACTCTAAAAAAGTAATCAACTACCACGTCACCACGTTGTCAGCGGCGCTTTAAAAGAACTTACTTTCTCCCAAGAGACTAAAATGAAATGCCTTTGAAGTCTAGCCTCACAAATTTCGCCATTGTTTTCCTGCAGACTTGAAACATATCCATATCTTCACATTAATGTCAGGTGAGGCATGCAAGGCCAAAACGGATTTGCAGGTGAAAGCATAAACGTTTGTGGATGGAGTCCAACACAGCTAGAAGTTTGGCAAAGTTTGGATATCGGATGCTTTAATCATGAGGAACAACATCAAAAATAGAATATAGTCAGGGTATTTATTTTTAACCTTTTTGTCAAAAACTTCTAGACTGTTGTTAAAATCTGGAAAACTTCTAAGTGCACATTGCACCAGAACATTTTTTTTATAATTCAGAGGGTTGAGTTTTATACAGTAATGATCAAGAACCAACAGTTCACGTCGTTAGACTAGTCCAGTTCTAATGAGTGAAAACGTAACTTAGAGGTAAGAAATTCTTGTTTATTTAACATAATTCATCAGTCGGGAGCGACTATTTTGGGAATTCACAAGTCGCAGATAGTTAAGAAATCAGTAATTCTTTACGAGAATGGTCAGTCTCTCGTAAGCAAAATAAACTTGCTGAGGGCGAACGCTTTAGCAAAAAACTTTGCTAACCCGTAGATTGTTAATTACCAATAGATTTCCGGGGGGACCTCTCTTACATTACCTTTACATTAGCGGTATACTTACATTAGGTAAACTCGAGTTGATATAGTGGCCGTCGCCTGGTGGCAGACATGGAACTCGGGGATTTGCTTTGGCGATTTGCGATTGGCTAATGTAAAAAAAATAGCTATCAAGCAAATCTTAGGGCGTTTTCCGTTTGCCAGAACTGACCGGCCTGAACATTGCCCGACCAGTCAGTTAGCAAATGAAATCGGTTTCTTCTAAGAGTATTTGCTGAAAAACCATCTCCTTCGTGCATACTATTTAGGATTTGACTCATCTGGCTGGATAGTTTTGATTAAAAGTGAACTTCTCATCACGATGGGAATGGTCTGGCTGGTCGGCCGGCTCTAAAAGCGCCCCTAATTTCCAGCGGGGGAGGTTTACTTTGGGCTTGTGAAGTCCACTAGGCCACCCAGGGAGCCCAGGGTGGATTTGATTTTGTACAGTGCCCAGGCTTCATTTGCTTAGCCGCGCTTTGATCTGTTACAACCGCTACGGCGCACATGGAGGCTATTTTTAAATTCTCTTCTTCGAGTTTCACGACAGTCCACTGGATTCCTTTGTCTAGCTGGGGAAGCCTCATTGGTTTCTATATCTGGGCAGTCCTATTTCTGCCTTTGCGTGTTAGTATTTACCGTGTAAGTTAGAATTTCACGAAAACGTGGTGTTGATGGCTGAGATTTCCTCGTTACCTTGTGTATTTCAGTGTATGGAGGGAGGATTTGAGTCGTGTGAGCATTAAGGACAACAACAACTAACTGCAGAGTAATTTGCAGTTTTCGTTCTGTGGTACTTATCGGGTCTACTAACAATGAACCTGGGCGAGCTGTGTTTTCGCCTGGGAACCAGATTATGAAATGTCCACGCCGACGTGATGTAGCTTGAAGGGTTGAACACTCGGGGGTATAAGGACCTTCAGAGGAAAAAAAATTAAAAAATCTTTACGATCAATCACCCTTTTTAGAAACATTCACTGAACTCGGTTAAGTTTTTACCCAGGATTTTCCTCAAAATTTTTGGTACCTGTCCAGCCTGGACACTTCCAGCTCCGATCCACAGAGATCTGTTTCGCACGTCCATAGCTCGCTTTTATGCAATGAGGGACCGAGAAAAACTATTTTGATGAAAGGTAGCACCACTCACTAATTAGTTATAACACCTACCCATTTTCAGAGCGAAATAAATTTTCTTCAATGCAAAAAGACTAATATGAAGATTGAGCCAAGCCTAAAAGCGAAGCTTCCGTTAAAATACTTATCATTGACTTAAATCAATAAACTTAAAACCATTGCAAAGACATATCCAAAAATGGGGGCTTCCCATAACTATTGAGAGGGAGGGGCTTGTCACTCCATTGCGCGATAATCTTCGATTTACGATTTATCGAGTTAAGGGAAGGCCAAAATGAAAAATCAAGCCGATTTTTTTGTTCACCATACGTTTCCTTTACTCACTATACTTTTGTGTCATTACAATATCTGCCGATAGTCAGAATAACCTTAACGATGCCACTACAAGGCACACTGTTTGTTTCCTCTGCGGAAAGGAGACCTAAGAAAGTAAATAACTTATTTATTTGTCCCTGGTTAATGAGTCCAAGAGAGCTGTCTAATGCTGCAGTTTGCCATTTAGTAAAGTTAAGTTTTTTCGCAAGATAAATTAAGCTCTTATTCGATCAGCTTACCTGCCTGAAAGTTGGAATTCTTTTTAAAAGTCATCCTCTCCATCAATATTCGCCCGCAAAACAATGATCATGCATTAAACTAATGAACGTCCTAATTCAAGTAGTTTTATAACCTCCTTTAAAGATATAAGAGAGGCAAATAACCTCAGATCGCTGAGTGTCATTATGTTAATTCTTATTTAATTGAACCATGATACTTAGTGGACCCGAGTAGTAAGATACTAAAATATTATTCCGCATGTTATTGTACGCTATGGATGTTTTATACGGTGAAATATCCAGCTGAGGGACAGGTATTAGCTGGTATTAAACCATTGTTCCTGTCCTTGGCCCTTCAATGATTTTCCTGCCCTGCTTGTTTCAGTTCGAGAACAATAACATTGTTGTTTCAGATACCTGTTAGTTTCATAAAACAATTGTCAAAAGGAAAACAAAGTTTAAAAACATGCATTTTTCATTAAAACCTGCTATCCACAAGAAGCATGTTTCAGCAGTAAAGAAGATGATACGGTTGTATTAATGTATGATAAACTTTGCCTGATCATATCTGACTCATCAGAATTATGTTACTTCTCAATTGGCACGATTGCAGAGCACTTGTAGCCATTTACCAGGGTCATCTTCTGCTGTAGGTACGTATATTTGCTATCGAAAACCTAGCTTATATACTGTGGTGAATGGGGAATCTTGTGGTAATGACAACATTTTAAAAGAAAACGCTCCAGCTTTCAACAAGGACAGTGAGCTGTGTTAACAAGTAACCTTGGTGTTATTTTATTCATATACTGTAACGAAAGAAAAAGCAAATTCTAACCAATCGACTCAACACGGTTGCAGCGGTCTTTTAACGACTTCTGGCGTCACAAAAGTTTCATTTTCGGCTATACTGTGCTTCAAAATATACCGAGCTGACGGGTTTCACTATAAAATGACCCTGGACATTTAATAATTCTAGAAAGTCGATCGATCGGAGAGTATTCAGGAACATCACAACAAGTAAGTAACGAGTGTAGTAGTTTTTATTACGGCTAGAAAGCACTGACTTGTTCATAGCAGTTTAAGGATATTTTGGAAAGTATTTTACACTGCAGTCTGTCAATATCTACCACCCTTACCGCCACAGAGCTTTGTTTTTATTATAGAAAGATTAATCGTCTAGAAATTTATGGTACAGACAGCTATCAATGGTAGTAAAAATCACACGAAAACACACAATTCACGGGATCTTGTTTAGTGTAGTGAAAGTCTGGTTTGAATTGCCAGTTATTCTAAGAGCAAACGATCCATCACATGCTGGCCTTTGTTCGAAAAAGGTCAAAGAATGAAATTATTCAGCATTTTGTCACACTAGCATCGACAAGTCTCGTAGCGGGTCTTTAACAGCGTTCTACTTAATTAGATCAAGCGCGAAAGGATGTCCCAAGAAGATACGAAGAGCTAAACAATCCAATATGAAGTTTGCTCTCAGCTGAGCCTTTGTCATATTGCATTATTTTGGCTTAAGAAAGTGCTCTCAGGCAGTAGGATTATTCACTCGCCGGGCAAATTGTAAGACCTTATAACTGAAGGATCGATCACTCCTCGGGTGCGCGCCGTAGAACCTTCAGTCACGTCATTGGAAATTCCTTTTTACTGTGGAGCCTCGATATAACGAAGTGCCAAGGGACCGGCAAAATTTGTTCGCTACAACGAGGTTTCGTTATATCGAGGTACTTTGCCATATATTTTGCTATTACTGGAGTAAACAAGATCGTTCGTTATACCGAGGACTTCGTTATATGGAGGTTCGTTATATCAAGGTTCCACTTTACTTTATCAGTGAGGGATGTTTACTCTAGAAGGAAAAACAAAAATGTACGCTCGATCATAAGTAACAATGCATAAGCTAGGGTTTGTATGTTCTTTATTCAAGATGGATATGAGAAATTCTATTGTTCCGCTTCAGCTTTCTGATCTTCTAGATCCCCCGAGAATCCATTATTCTTCGAATGTGCGCATGCGCCAACTTTAGCTGAAAAGTGTATATACAACCTCAGCAAGCATAAAAGGAAATGATGTCTGTTTCATTTTTCGGTGTTTCTCATCGTGTTTTAATGGAATAACAGCCCTTGTTTTCTTTGAGGACAGCTTCAAATTAGTTTTACGAACAAAAAATTGTAAATCGTTGAGAGATTTGGAAGGATATTGAAGCAGACAGCGAACAATGCCTTAACTTTGTTGTAACATTGTCTTGAACCCTGTTGACATCTTGTGCGATAAAACCTGTTAGCTTCAACATCCTCTGGGTAAACACAGAATTTGATTCAAAGATAATTCTAGGAATTTCAGGATGTTGAAGTTTTTGCCAATTTAGGCAATTAAACCATCATTTATCTCTTCAACGATCTTTCCTTGACTGAAAACTTTCCTACTTCCAAACCTCTTTAATATTGTCGATAGCTACTTGATTGTTTCGCTGGTGACGAAGGAGCAGGAGTATCGGCCCTTGGAAAGCATAGGTCTTCATAATTTTTTTACGACAAATATAGTAAGACATGTTTCGAGTCTAATTCTTCCTCGATGGCTGCATGCCGTTATTATACAACCTATTAAACAAGGATGGTACAAGAGGTCTACAGCCTTGGTGATACTGTGCATGCGTAAAGTATTGGCCATATCGCACAATTGGTATTTGAAAGCCTGTCTCTTGCGAGTCAATCTGACCAAAACAGCGTAAGCGCGTAAGCACGTGTTAGGTATGAAAACAGGTAGGATGAATACGATCTTCTTCAGGATGCAGTTTTCCTCAGTTAACATGATTACAGTCATTACATGCAATTACGTAAGTTCTTCTTTAGGGGTTTTATTGGGGAGGGGGGGGGGGGGGAAGGGGATTTGTAATAAAGTGGGGAGGAGGGGAGGATGTGGTTTCTCCCCTTTTCACTTCTCTCGTCCCTTTTCCAGAGATGCCTGATCCACAGGCTATTTCTTATTTATTTGAAATTCTGGTTATTCGTGTCGACCTACTTACTCACGCTTTTAAACGCGTAATTTCTAACTGCAAGGAGAGGGCCTCGAGATATAGTATACAGTGGCAATTTGGATAGCGCCCATCAGGACTGCGAACGGCGCACTCTTCTAGGGAGTTTCGGGCGCATGCTCTCCGGGAAAAGTTTTGAGATTGAAGTTCACTGAAATGCAATCTAGGGCATTCTGGACGCTTAAAATTTAGCAAATGCCTGGATTCCATATTGAACATGTAATGCTGAAATATTTAATAAACCATAGGTGTGGTTGTGGTCAAAGAAGTAATTAACACTTTATGATGCGGGCAGGGACCGAAGCGATTGCGGCAAGAGCACAACCTCCCGGCAAAGGCGGCAACATTGTCTCCGTGAAAAATTGTCAAATCCAGTTTTTTGACACGGATATTTACTGCACTCAGGTAGCTTTGGTCATTTGCGACTAAAAATGTAGGCTTCAAACACAGATTCTTTTCTTATTAACAATGTTTATTAAAGAAAATATATTTAAGTAACAAAGCTCGAAGTGCCATATGCATCTGACACACGTTTACAAAAGAAAAAAATCCCGGACAAAAGGGGGTGCCGGGGCCCCCTGGGCCACCCCTAAATCCACCCTTGAACTGTAATAACCGTTAGGCTCTGAATGGTCAACGGAGTTGTCGTAGCCTTCGGCGAGACGTTCCTTGTGACTAATTTTATTCCTGGGAAATAATTTTATGCAATTGTTTGAAGTACCATTACAATTTTTTAACAAAGCTGACTCAATAAGAAATGAATAGCAGCTAAAAACGGCGCGCCACCACTGGCAAAACGCAGCTGGAATTGTGCCGTGTTCTTCTTGACCTTCAGCCAAAGGAATAGATAACTATCATTTTTAGAGAACAGCGTTAGCTTACTTCGTGATCAGCATAAAGAGTTACAGCTGTCACAGCTGTTCACGTCAGCTTACGAAAATACAGCTTTACTTTTTCGGTCAAAACACATTTAGTGTCATCGGCCAGAAATTCCTTCTCGTTCTTGTATAAGAGGCCAAACCAAAGATGATAAAATTTTTCATCAGAGAGACAGACTCGAGATCTTTTAAACAGATTAGAAGGGAAGAGTTAATTAATTTAGTCATTTGCGTCATTTTGTAAGACCTTGCTACGTGTTTATTTTTTTCATTAAGAGCGTAGTACATAATTCAATTAATGTTTCTTTCTGTCCGCGAACGCACGCTCCATGGGTGGTATTTATTGAATTTTTTATTTTCAGAGTCCATAATAGCATATAGCTTGTTTGTCGTTTTAATTCTTGTGTGCCTTTGTGCAAATCCTATGGTGTGACATTCCAAATGACTGAGAAGCCTTTCAAGCAGTAGTACTCTATGATGTTACTTAATTTATGTTCATCACAATTTACGTTAAACGAAATTTACAATTTTTCTTCAATACTACGATCTTTGGCCGTCGTTCCACAGTCGGAAAAGGTGAGTGATATTAATACCTTGAACGTCTAATAAAAGTGCTATTTAACAGACTGTGTTTTAGTGGGAGGTATACGCCTAATTAACAGTAACTTAGACAGGAACTCAACATGCTATGAGATAGCATATTCGAAGTGAAATAGCGATGCAATGGGAAATTCTCATACATTTGTTCTGTTTCAGCTACAGCTTACAACATCATTAGGGAACATTTAAAAGCTGACACGTAAACAAAACGCAAGGTCAGAGCGCCCTTGAGGTAAGTGACCTAAAAAAAAAAAAAATAAGCATTCGAGTTCTTTGTTTCTTCCTTTTGTCGCTGATAATGGCAGAGGCAAAGTCAGGGAGAATTTATGCTCAATTTTATGGTAGCTACATGAATAACTGGGATAAACCAAGATATCACTGTTTCTGCCGTAGGGGGATTTCATTCCAGAAAGAACTCCCACGAAGCAATTTTAAAAAATGGTGACCGTCTCCCAGGGGCTTATTAACTAGTATTGGAATACGTCCGAAGCAATATAGCGCTAGTGAAGGTATTTTTTGATACTCAGTTGCCATTTTTCCTTATATGTTTACAAGAGGCAATTGTCTGGTTTATCCCAACCATAAGAGTTCTTAACTTGTACCGATTGTGGTTAGGGTGTATAGGTTCGATAGAACCTCAACATCTCAACATTGTTCTCGACAAATTTTTCAGGATCCATTTAAAATGATGCTCTTCGCAAATCGAGCATGAAATAACATTTATTAGGCTCCTTCCTGTCAACTCTTAACATATCCATGGTCTAAAACTACAGTATGGAGTAAACAGTTTTACAATGTTTTCCCTCTCTCGAATTGCGACCAGAACAAGGCGGAAAAAAGGCTTGAATTCGGCCGCCGCTCTCCCGATTTTTCCCGAGAGATGGGGATGAGTGCGGGCAACCTCGTCCCCAGGTTCTCTCTCCTATCCGTCTCGCTCCGTAGGGACGGGTAGAAGAGAACCCTGGGAACAAGGTTGGAGTGCGGGCTCATTTTTCCCAAAGAGCGGCTGCGAATCTAGTCTCCCACGCAGACGTTCTTGGGGGTTCGTCACGTGTTCTTGTCCCAAGAACAGGATCAGGAGGAGGAGACGAGCCAAACGAACGTCTGAGTAGGAGGCTACTGAGAATCGAGACTACACAGTGAAATATGGCCTGCTTAATTGGCCAATCAAAGCGTGTACTAATCGAGAAACATAAGAGATGATATAAGGCAGATGACGCACTGTAAAGAGTTTCGAAGAATAAGTGTCATGATAGTGTATTCGACGTTAAAATGTGACATTTTCTAGAGATGAAATGAAGATGACCTACATAAATATTTTTGAAAAGTGTATGATGATGTACTTGGCCGTGAATCGTAAAAAATCGAGCCTCCCCAGGTTTTTCTCTCATCAGGGTTTGAGGAACTGATTTTCACTTCACTTCTGATATTTTCTTCTAAGGAAAGTAGTGCTTGATGTGCCCAGTTCAAGGACTTTATGGAAAAAAACTTAAGAAAAATCGCCGCCTGACTCGAGAACTTAACACGCACACTTTAGGCCGTACTGAACGACTCACAGGTCTTTCTTGCTGTCGTTGATTAAGCGATGAAACTTAAATCTGCTTCTCAGCTAAGTGTGACGAGAGTCATAAGATCGCAAACCTATTTTCAAGTGAAATCCTAAATTTCCCCATCAAAAATGAGGCTTTTATCTATCAATAAGTGATTGGCGACAGCCTACAGTCTAGCCGTGACGTCACGGTTTCTCAGAGACTAAGGTGTGATATCAGTCATGAAATAAAACCTTTTAGGCAACAGCTTCCGTTCGCAGAGGTAGATTTCACTTTGGGTTAAAACTGCTGACCTCTGTCTTTACTGACTTCCGTCTAGAACGTTAGAATGGGGAGCTTAAGGAACAACGACGGCGACCGCCACAAAAACGTACCTTAAAAAGTGAAGTCGCGCCGGTAGATCGCGCTTATAAAAAAGTCATTTCATCGCCCTCAATTCTTGAAATGAGAGAAAAATTTTCGGGAGCTGATATCAACCGTTTCGAAGTCGTTTTCTTGCGTTGATCACGTCTTCCTAAAAGCGTGAAGTTAGGCACTCTCACGTCGTCATAATCGTGCAGTGACGGCAAAGAAATGTGAAAAAAAGCGTTTCCGTTGCTCTTGCCGTCTTTGTTACTTGATCAGCGGCAAAGGTATGCAAAAAAGAGCCCTCGGATTGTAAAGAAATAACAAGTAATAGAGATTCAAAAGCAAGCAAAATAAAATGGTAACACGTAAAAACTGTTACAGTTTTGATAAGATAGCGGATGAACAAAATCTTGGGAAAGTATTTTAAACTTAAATATAGTAACGACAACTATTTCACCTGTCATCAGATTGAGTCTAGAAAAAATGTTTAAAAATGACACTCGTTTGCTTTTCGCGCTAGATATGAATTGAAGTTAACAAAAGTTACTTAAAGGTACTCAGTTCCAGCATTCACATGAAGTTTCCCGCTTTCTCGCGAAAAGCGTTCTTAATTTTAGTCAACGATTCAGATTTAAATTACTTTAAGCTGCTTAAACCACATTTCTCGGAATCTCTGTTAAAACATATCTGAAAAAATCTACGAAAAAAAAACAACAACAACAAATTGCGCGCCTTGCGGCACGAACTTTAGTGAATTTCCGCGATGATGTAATACCACCTCACCCGGGAAGTAAAAAATTCACGGAAATGCATACAAGATTTCCCTTCTCACTTGCGTGAAAATTATATAGTAGCCGAGATACACTACCTAAATCAATCGATCAAAACAAACTTCATGTTTTTAAACATACTGTGGGATTGTTAGGGAAGATCTGATAAGGTCAGTACAGGCGACATTTTAGAAAAAAGAAACTCATTGTTTAGCCCTAACATTTCTGAAGAAGAAACTCATTGTCTAGATCGACCCTTTGTTTGAATTTTATAAGTTTGAATCTCGCATAAAAGCGCCTCTGCTTTTCAACAACACGCTAAAACAGTTTTTCTCTTTAAGTACAAGAATAGAGATTTTTTTTTTTCATATGTGGTACATATTTGGTAAGATCAGATGAAAGGTCGTTTTATCCACATTTTCGTGAAATGTTGGTTTTTATAAATAGGCAAATTACCCTTGAACTTAATTGCCAGAAATAAAGGTTTAACTTTACTTCTGCGGTTTACTGGGCTATGGTCCTTATGAATACTGATGTGTCGGAGTTTGTAAAAGAAAAACAAAATTATTTGAAATTAGCTAATTATTACTTCTTTCAGAAAATGCAAATCTGAGTTTTACTGGGCGAAAGCGAAATTTCAACTCCTTTTCTTTCATTATTACTTAGAAGAAGGTAGTCATCAGTGAGAGGAAAATAAATAAATAGATAAACAAACAAGTAAATGGAAATAGAAAGCTTTAAAACTATGTGACGTCACTCGCCGCAGCGGTTGTGACACACAATGGGAAACAATAGGATCACTTAGTCTACGGCGAAGTAGTCGTCCATCCAACCTTTGTCCAAAAATAATTTATTCAAACGATGCGTAAGGCTATAAACACTGTTGGAATTAGTAACTGAGGCGTAAAATTACTCATCGAATTTCTAGTTCAGACGCAAAGTTTTTCACCGCCATGTGAATGTTATTGTTTCTTCGCTCTCCGACAGGGCTGCCGGACGAACGTGTTGGTCAAGATGTCGCAAAGAAGAGAAGCTATGAGGGATCTGTTTGAGTGCAGCTGGCGGCCTGATTTGAAGGTAATTACACTTAAAGACTAATGCAGCTGTGTTTTATCAATGTTACATGCTCTTGGAAAGTAGTTACCGCGAGTTCCTCGTTCAAAAGACGAATGTGTTTACACAGGCATCAACCGTAAATTACCGAGTCACGCAGTCAAAGAAGCTAACAAATGTTGTTCTTTAGCTTATGTTAAATAATGCGTAGCGATCAACTGCCATGGTGAAACAAATAATGGCAATATTAACGGACGTGATTTAACCTTTTCGCGTTATTCTGCGAATGTGCTGGAATGTACTCGTTAAATGTCTTGTATTAACTGTGGTCAAATAAATACGAATCACGGTTGATCTTTGTGTCCCGTTGGTTTGAATTGGAGCAAAAGTACTAGATCATTTTTGCAGTATTTAATTTTTTCACTCTTCGGTGAAAGGAGTTGATCCAAATCCTGTGAAATCGGAAGGACCCTGCCTTTTTTACGAAATTGACGCGACCTCTGTATGCGTTTCCTCTTTAACATTATAGTGTCGGTTTGAATGTCTCAATATCGTTTTCAAGCTGCGTAGTTTATAACTTACTCAATGACAATAATTACGAGTAGACGTTGAATGTTTACGCTCGACCGATTTGTCTCCATTTGGTAAGCTTTGAAAAGATATATTTATCATATCCTCTTGCAGCATACAGCTCTGATATATAAACTCATCAATTTGGGAATTCATAATGGCTTTTACGTGCTGTCGTTTTGACTGCGATATTTTCCCTTAACCTGGAGATCGTATCATCGAAAACTTTCGCTTAGACTTCAGAGTTTGCTTTCCTTTCATCCCCTTGCCAAAGCTAACAATGAGAAAAAATGCAGTGTTTTTAAACCTCCAGAACATACAAAATAATATAACTTAAACTCGGCCCCTTTCACAGACCTTTGTAACATATACAAAGGAAAAATAAACTGATTATTATCAGCTTGTTTTGTCACATTCATACCTATTACCTGTACCCTCCTGTTATCTGTCAAGTGTCCCGTCCAACATAAACATATCATTTGCCGGCCTGTCTACTAGTTGTATAATGTTACCTAAGGTTTTGGACGACCTAGTGTCACCGGGTAGGCATCGTGTACGGGGGGGGGGGGGGGGGGGGGGGAGGGGAGGGGAGGGAGGAGGGCAGATGTTGCCATTTCGTGCGCGGGCCCAGTCTTTTCAAAAGAAATTTCTTGACTCTCTAGCTAAGTTTTTAAGTCAGGTATTAGTTGTTTTTTACATTGGAATACGAGACATTTGCATATGTGAACATAATTCCAGATTGTGACGTTGTTTTACAAAAGTCATAAGCATTTTTAGCTGTGGGCATCCATGTTTTATTCTCGTTACATTATAGATTATAGAGAAGTGCCTTATAGTGTCAATTCGGACCGACAAAATAATTTATGTAATATTTGTTAAGATCAGTTACCTATAACGAAAAATCGTGCACATAAATTTTACCATTTACAGTAGGTGGGCTTCAATCATAAGTTAACCGCGTTGAGCAACTCATTGTTTAAAAGAAAAAAGAAAGAAAGAAAAAATGGCTGGGAGAGAGAGTGTGAGCAAGAATAGTACATGCACGATTGGTGCGTCTCAATCAAAGGTCATCAAAAGTTTCTCGCGCCGAGACTCATCTTTGTTTAAAAAATAGCTCTGTGTCTAGGTAGAGGGACCATGGACAGAAAGAGCGAGCAAAAGTATAAGTCGTGTGGGGCTTTAGAAGGGCTGGGCGCGGGGCGCGGGGAGGTATGGTATGATATGGTTATGAAACCTTCGTTCGAAGCTATTTAAGCCGTTTTGTTGCACTTACTTGGTAAAAAGAGTGATTGAGCTCACAAGTGAGATATGATATAAGTTCAGACAACATTATTTCCAACGTCTATTTACATATATGTAATTGGTGATAGTCTCTTTTTACACAGAGATGGTATTTGCCATAGTTGTGTTAAAGACGAGACAGTTCCCCAAACCTTAGCCTGCGAACCGCAGACGTATTTCCAGTCGTCGCTTCTCTCCTTTTGAATTTTCTCGGCGGGTGAAACTAGAAACTAGAGTCGAAAAAACCGGATGCTCTCGCAGGCTACCATACTTTGGCTTGATAATTGTTAGATCATGTTACTTAATGTGATGAAAACCCCTTCTAGGCTGAATCTGCTGAATGAATGAACAGCATATTGGCGTAGTTTCAAACTTTGAACAGTGAGAGTTATAGCCTTTCTTTTAAAGAATTGTCTGGACTAATTTTTGCAAATCTTCGGCCCTCGTTTCTTACAGTTTCTTGGAAAAAATAGTCCATCCCGAGACTGCCTATGGCTGTAGGCGTTATCTCTGTATGTACAGTCTAGAAAAACAAAACTTTAAAATATTGACATTTTAACAGTTCACACCGTAGCCTGAGAAAACAGCTGACACTTAGCACAGCCAATCAGAATCACTACCCAGATCAAGGTAGTGACACGTCATTAGTATGGAATTTCTGCAGTCGTTGCTTAGATGCCATTTCGCGGGGAAACCAGTTGTGGCGTTGCGAAATGTCGGCTGTTTTTTCAGGCTGATCACACCGGTTGTAAACAAATATATGGTATTAGTAAACGAAATAATAGAAGCTACATTAATAACAAGAATCACTTAGAGTTAAGGTAAATTGACTGGAGTAAGCTGTTTATTTTTGCCTTAGTAGGGTTTTCCGATTTAGCGGCAGTTCGAGCCATTTTTCCGAGATGTGAAATTGATCCCATTATACTGTAAAAGGTCATCTCGATTTTTTTTCGCTATAAGTAAATCTTTGCATGATACGATGTCATTGTTTATGCAATATATCTGGCTTGTAAAAGGATAAATGAGCACAAACATTCCTGGTAATTTTTTTCTAAAACAAAAGGATTTATTTGCAGTATTTGCGTCTAGCAGTCGCATTCGGCCAATACGCGTTTGCTGCAAATAAATTCACACTCGGTGCTAACGGTTTTTAAAAGTCGTTTAAAAAAGATAAAGCATACACTGACAAGGAAAAAAGTAAACAAATCTGCTTTTGTCCGCTGGATGATATCCTGCGCGGGGAGGGAATCTCTCTCGATATCTAATTTTTCTTCATTAACCTGCGATAACGGGCGGTCCTTAGATTTTCCCATTTTCTTTGGGAGGCCTGGTCGTAGGTTATTTCTATATCTGCTATGTCAAACGTAAATAAGAATCGTTTTCATTGTCTCATCCAGTGCCTGATATACTGATACGATAATTTATAAACAGAAAAGGAACAACATTGCATATCTTCTCTCCTACAAATTGGGAAAGACGCCGGGAAGTCTCCAGGCATCGCATCTCGCAATTTTGTCTACTAGTGAATAGCTATTCGACTCTGTGCATTTTGCGGGTTAGGGTGAGGGTTGAAAACTATGGCAAAAGCTCAATAAATTTATACAAACGGTAGAATGTGCAATCATAGTTATTGGTGCAATCCAACTAACTAAGCGAATGCAAATATTTTTTGACACTGGCGCGAAATTCCATGCAGTTGCAGAAGAAAGCCTCATATATGACAACTTATTGAATAACAAAAGAATAACAAAGCAGCACATATGTTACGTGCATATTCTTTGGAAAAACATACATTTTAAGCTAGTTCAAAATGAAGGTTTAAGCAAATTAGGCTGAGTGCCTGCTTAGTTTTGATGGTAGAAAGAATAGGGTGAAAACCTTCTTCCCACGCTCCGTATAAAAACCCAGCATTAGAAACCTTCCATACTTCAGCACCTTTGTTTCTGAGAGTGCAAAGCCCGCCTTTCACGGTGTATTGTGATTTTTGCTTGCACTATTTACGTGCCATGATTTGTTGGGGGCTGAAGAGGAATATTCCATTTTTTTTCTCGTCTTCTTCAGCCTGAGACTCTAAAGAGTTGGCCATGGAAATTACTTCCTTGAATCCTGATTTTCTTGGCGAATCGAATTATATGTAACTTTGCAAGAATAATATAAAGTTGAGCGCTGCAGTTGGTCTCGTAAAGTGAAGTTATAAACAACCCAGCAATTTACTTACAGTACTCGGCGTTAAACGAATTTCATGTATAGAAAGGCTAGAAACTGAACTCATTTGAAACTGGCCAGTTCCACTTCCGCAGAACTTCCGCTAAATCGGAAAACCCTACAAACAAAATAAGATCTACTTGCTCTAACATTTTATTTGTACTTAATTGACCCATGCATGTGTTGAATAATCGCCATACTGCAAGCTTAGATTTTGCTTAATTTTATCGCTAACATTAGATTAGATCAGAACACAGGAGACCATTTGTTCACGAACTGTTAACTAAAGGCGTTCATTTTTTTCGTTGTCGATAGAGCATTTATCATCTTTCATACTTGTGTATTATATTGCTGCTCATAAAAATGTATGTCAAGATTATATCATAAGATTGGGACCTGACCTAACAAACGTACAATTGGTCGTTGATGATGCTTAATTAAGTCATATCATAGCTTATTGTGAAAGAGTCGAATGAACACTAACAATTAATTGAATGTCTGCATTTAAGGCTGGCTTGATCTTTTGTGGTGTGGAATGCTCGTGCATTTGCATTTAAAAGCAGTTAATGATTTCAGCTTTTTATCATTGTGGGATACCATTAATATTGCTTCATCGTGACGAAACGTTCAAGGAAATACCTCTTTACATAGTATTCTGTTTCCTATGCGAGATTGTCATTGATGGCAAATGATGCAAGATCTTCCTTTACCTTTCGTTCTTGAAGACCAGAGAATTTTGAGCAAGCGGGCTAGATCACGGGTTAACGACCATTATACATCGTAGATTCCTCCCAAACTGAGTTGTTAACTGATGTCAAAATGGTGGAATACATGGTAAGTTTGGTTGATGTTTTTGCCTTCTTTACCCATTTCTTACGAGTATTATCGATCAGTCAACAAAATCTCATAACTGTTATGGTGCAAGCAAGCCAAATTTGTACTAAATGCCTGATGACTCTTTTTATGTTTTTTTAATCATGCACGTTCACTTCTTCCAGACTAGAGGAAAGAAATTTACTCACTGTTGGCTTAAGTCAAGATCATTTTCGTCCAGTTGTTTGCTCAATGAGATGTAAGGGTGCTTAACCGGATTTTACATTGCGCAGTACTTGTAAAGAGCGCTAGGTTATTTGTTAGAGTTGTTAAGTCTGTTAATATCTTGTTTATAGTCATTAGCGCAATTTGTGCACAAATACAGTTCGCTAATTACGCACACCGTATTCAGTTATTAGAAAGCGATGTTTAGTCGTTTTAGTTCTCGTTTTACATGATGTTAAATTGTATGTACGCGTTTGCTGCATTGGAAGAAAGACAATAGATGGAACAGAAATGGCCATCATATAAGTTACTCATTGACTCAGCACGTGATAAATACTACTTGCCCTCCTGTTCGCCATCAAGATAGTAAGGGTTTTTAAGGTGGGGGGGGGGGGGGAGGGTGGGGACGGGGAATGGTAGCTGGTTCCTTGTCAGGGGCGGATCTAGGGGGAGGGTGCAGGGGGTGCGCACCCCCCCCCTCCCCCCCCCCCCCCGAGATGACCTGCGGTTTTCTAATAAAACTGGTTTTCTGCAAAAAAAAACTATGTGGTTTATTGGTGTTGAAGTAGAGCAAGAGACGAGTACACCCCCTCCTAAAAAAAATCCTGGATCCGCCCCTGCTTGTCTTGGCAGATAGCCCAAATCCAACTTGGAAAAGCGACAGTCAACAAACTAAAGCCTAAGACCGTTAAAATTTCCTGCATTAGTCGGCTGGACTGTTCACTGCAATATCCGCTCCTTAGCCGAACTCGTCGCAAGAGAGAAGTCGTTATTAGCTTGGGATACCGCAGTACACGTTCAAAGCCATTACTCTTCGAATTAACGCGCTACGTGTCTTGGGTTGTCGTTCGACGCGCCTAACACTAACAGGTACGCCAATGGTCACGAAGAGAATCTAAAACCAGTTGAGAATTAATTTCAATTGAGAAATTTTAGAGAGAAATCACTTATTTTCAGTGCAGTAATTGTGTTGAGAGTCAATATATTATCAACTTGAAGATATTGCCTTAAAAGACTGCTTCCGTAACACGAGATGTTAAACTTTCCATTAGGATATGGACTCTGAGCAACGTTACAAAGAAAATTGCAACGTATCAGTTACGTCGAAAATCCCGTTGCTCTTTATTTGTCGTTACGTAGCATTTAATTCTGTTAACAAAGTCTATATGCTGGTTTGTGTGGCAAACTGCCGAACTGTTGGTTAATTTATTTTGTTGATCATCGCTTGAAGTGATTTGAAACTGAGTTTCAAAATATTTCCTCTCGATTAATTCTTGTATAACGTCGCTTTTGATCTTAGACCCAGTTTTGGCGAGATGATTTGTCATTGTTAATTTGAAATCTGTGGACAAAATTCTGTAGTGTTATAATTCAAATGAAAGGCCTCTGATGGCACTGAAATTTGCATCATGATGGCTGGCATTCATATCTTTGGCTAATAGGCCACTTGCACTAAGAGGTCAGGTAGCCAGTGCTTCCTTTAAACAATGAGTTGGAATCTTGCTGATACCAAAAATTGACAGAGCACATAAAAATTATCTTACACCCAAAATTTGAGTGGAAACGCATTTAAGGGAGATATTTTATGGCTCTTTGATTTTTCAACTAAGTAGTATGATTTGTATCGGCCACCATGTTGGAGGGCATACTCTTGCCCTCCAACATGGCGGCCAAAATTACTTTAGGCTTGTATCTTGTTAAACGTTTGATAGATGTGCTGTAAACGTTACCACATCATCTTTTCAACATTTTCCTTAAAGTTTAAGTGCAAAATTTGTGTTCAGAATGAGGTAATTCATAAGTTTAACAATCATATTTTGGTCACGTGACCAGCTACGAACTTGCTCAATTTAAGAAAATGGTGCGGGTTTAAAAAACCAAATCACTATAATAACTATTTTCTTTAAGATGTGACCCACTAATGGTTTTTCGAAGGCAAAATCATATAACTTTCATTTTCGTGAAAATGATGTCATATGAGCTCTTAGTGCAAGTGGCTTATTCACTCTGACATTTTAACGTCGGAAACTTGAATTCTTGAAGGGGCGAGGCCCATTTAAATGTCAGGCCCCGGTTGTTCAAAGGGTGGATAACGCTGTCCACTGTCAGCAGATAACGGGCAATTGTTTGTCCTTATACTTATCCGGTGGATAGTGATTTATCCAGGCCATTTCAGCAAATACATTCAGCGTTTCGTTTATTCGCGAATAATTTTCAACTTGCAAATATTGTTTGAATAATAAACAGGAACATATTTACAGAAAGTTTTAGTAAATATCACCAATACAAAGGCTGCAGAGAGTTTGTTGCTAAGTCCGCAAATTTCGAAATTAATACTTTTAACTGAAATATTATATTGCGACTCGATATTACATCTTGAGCTAGAATGATGAGTCACTTGTCGCATGAATAAAGTTCTAAATGATTGGGTTAATTTCCCTCGGTAAGTCGCTAAATAATAAGTGGCACCACTCGCTTTTTTCTACGGACCTGAAGAGAGGTGAGCTCAAAAGTAAAAAATTGAAGTAACCATTTAAAGGTTTGCATTTGGAGGTTGGTTTATTTAATAACCGCGTCATATTGTTGTTAAATAGCTGAATCTTTTTAAAGCCGGAGAAATTTGTAGGATAGGTTCCTGTTAAAATCGTTTTTACATTATAGCTAAAATGCCGGGATAAATTAGCTGTCGATTTAAGTACGTGCCTAAAGCTGAGCTAGAACTCTCGGAAGTTCAAGGGTCTTTTGCCTCTGCTCTCTTTTTACAGTGTCAGTTTTAGTGTCTTTTAGCGATAACACCACTAGAGTCAATAGTCGGTGTAGTGCATTAATTTTCAGATTTTCCGTGACAGCTACAACATTTCAGGTACATGCCTTTGATGTGTCGTGAAAATTATCCTCCAGGAAAGATTTTCCGGAAGGTCTTCTTCGATGGACACCTTCAGCTAAGGCTAAATCACCTTGTATTATATTTGTATGAAGTTTCCATGTACATGTACATCGTAGACAGGTGAAAATACCCACACCCACATCCACACCTGTTTTTACGTACATGTAATGAAAAATGAACAAAGAAGAAAGAAAATGGTTACGTCTCACCAAGCGAACGAAATATCGAATAGGCTTTATTTTAGTGCATGGTTACACCTGATGAATTCGTCAATAATCTTAAAAGTTAGTGGAAAGTTCTGTCTACCTTTGTTAGTGATGGCCCCCAATCAATCCTACCCAGAACTTTTGATGTGAATTACCTCCTTGTCTTTTTGATTTTTCTAATCAATGTTATGCTTCAATTTGTATTTTTCGAACTTTTAGTTGTACAGTATATTTTGAAATGCTTGCAACACCTACTTCCATGGCGTCCTTGATGCGCAGTGAAGTAAATTGGAGTAGTCAATATTAATGCGAAAGTCTGAAATTAAAACAATGAGGTATTGATTAGACACAGAACTAAAAACAAACCGAAGTGCGAAATCGGAAGGGTGCTGTTTACTTATGACTGGTTGTCGGTGTTGTAGGATATGTTTCGTCTCGCGATCCTTTTCTCCCTTAAGAAAGATTTTGAGGTCAGTTATTATGAGCCAGTGAAGTTTTATTCCTAATGCTTTATTTTACTATTTTTTGTTTTATACGTCAATTTAATATTTTTATGCTTATTTACGGACTTTAGAAACAACAACAACAAAAAAACAATAACAAAAAAAATAAAACAAAACAAAAAGCAAAGAAAATGGGTTCGTTAATTTCAATACATAGAGTGCGATTTGATTTCCGATAAACTGATATAATTATGCCACGTTTGTTGTCTAATCTGGGAAAGTGTTTCTGTATAACGCAGAGTGTTAATAACCAGTAGCCTAAATAAAGCGTGTATTTTTTTTTCTTTTGTCCTCTCATGGCGTTAAGATAATGCTGTTTCCATTAAGTCCAATTAATCTTTTATCGGTGTCCATTCATGCAATTAATGGGCTAATGAACTTTGTGTGGTAGCTGGTTCCTTGTCTTGGCAGATAGCCCAAATCCAAGTTAGAAAAGCGACAGTCAACAAACTTAAGCCTAAGACCGTTAAAATTTCCTGCATTAGTCGGCTGTCTGGGAAGAACCAGGAGACTGGACTGTTCACTGCAATATCCGCTGCTTAACCAAACTCGTCGCAGAGAGAAGTCGTTATTAGCTTTGGAAACCGCAGTACACCTTCATGTCTTGGGTTGTCGTTCGACGCGCCTAACACTAACAGGTACGCCAATGGTCACGAAGAGAATCTAAAACCAGTTTAGAATTAATTTCAATTGAGAAATTTTAGAGAGAAATCACTTATTTTCAGTGCAGTAATTGTGTTGAGAGTCAATATATATTCAACTTGAAGATATTGCCTTAAAAGACTGCTTCCGTAACACGAGATGTTAAACGTTCTATTAGGATATGGACTCTGAGCAACGTTATAACGACAATTGCAACGTATCAGTTACGTCGAAATTCCCGTTGCTCTTTATTTGTCGTTACGTAGCATTTAATTCTGTTAACAAAGTCTATATGCTGGTTTGTGTGGCAAACTGCCGAACTGTTGGTTAATTTATTTTGTTGATCATCGCTTGAAGTGATTTGAAACTGAGTTTCAAAATATTCCTCTTGAGTTATTCTTGTGTAACGTCGCTTTTAATCTTAGTTTTGTTATTTTTAAATCTGTGGACAAAATTCTGTAGTGTTATCATTCAAATGAAAGGCCTCTGATGGCACTGAAATTTGCATCATGGTGGCTGGCATTCATATCTTTGGCTAATAGGCCACTTGCACTAAGAGGTCAGGTAGCCAGTGCTTCCTTTAAACAATGAGTTGGAATCTTGCTGATACCAAAAATTGACAGAGCACATAAAAATTATCTTACACCCAAAATTTGAGTGGAAACGCATTTAAGGGAGATATTTTATGGCTCTTTGATTTTTCAACTAAGTAGTATGATTTGTATCGGCCACCATGTTGGAGGGCATACTCTTGCCCTCCAACATGGTGGCCAAAATTTTCTTTAGGCTTGTATCTTGTTAAACGTTTGATAGATGTGCTGTAAACGTTACCACATCATCTTTTCAACATTTTCCTTAAAGTTTAAGTGCAAAATTTGTGTTCAGAAAAAGGTAATGCGTAAGTTTAACAATCATATTTTGGTCACGTGACCACCTACGAACTTGCTCATTTTAAGAAAATGGTGCGGGTTTGAAAAGCCAATCACTATAATAACTATTTTCTTTAAGATGTGACCCACTAATGGTTTTTCGAAGGCAAAATCATATAACTTTCATTTTCGTGAAAATGATGTCATATGAGCTCTTAGTGCAAGTGGCTTATTCACTCTGACATTTTAACGTCGGAAACTTGAATTCTTGAAGGGGCGAGGCCACGTGATTTGTCTTAGATTAAGGGAATTAAGCTGCAACAGTTAGAAAGAAAAGTCTTCCATTACCGCCATGTAACAGATACAAATGATTCCTAAGCCTTTTAAGTTACTGACAGACATACAGTGTTGTTGGGTACATCGAAACGTTGAATAACGCTACTTTTAATCTTTCTTTTAAATTACGCCTTCATAATCATGCATCGGGGGAAACTTGGAAAAATTAGGTTGGTGTTTTCAAGTTAATTTGAGTGCAATGTCCATTTGTTTTGATATTTTTCAGTTTTCCATATTTCATTTTGTCGTATTATTTCTTCTACAGGTTGCAATGTATCAATTGCCAAACATAACCTAGCCCATTTAAATGTCAGGCCCCAGTTGTTCAAAGGGTGGATAACGCTGTCCACTGTCAGCAGATAACGGGCAATTGTTTGTCCTAATACTTATCCGGTGGATAGTGATTTATCCAGGCCATTTCAGCAAATACATTCAGCGTTTCGTTTATTCGCGAATAATTTTCAAGTGGCAAATATTGTTTGAATAATAAACAGTAACGTAAATAGGAAGTATTAGTAAATATCACCAATACAAAGGCTGCAAAGAGTTGGTTGCTAAGTCCGCAAATTTCGAAATTAATACTTTTAACTGAAACATTATATTCCGACTGAATATTACACCTTGAGCTAGAATGATGAGTCACTTGTCACATAAATAAAGTTCTAAATGATTGAGTTAATTTCCCTCGGTAAGTCGCTATATAATAAGTGGCACCACTCGCTTTTTTCTACGGACCTGAAGAGAGGTGAGCTCAAAAGGAAAAAAATGAATTTAAAGGTTTGCATTTGGAGGTTGGTTTATTTAATAACCGCGTCATATTGTTGTGAAATAGCTGAATCTTTTTAAAGCCGGAGAAATTTGTAGGACAGGTTCCAGTATAATCGTTTTTACATAGCTAAAATGCCGGAATAAATTAGCTGTCGGTTAAGTACGTGCCTAAAGCTGAGCTAGAACTCTCGGAAGTTCAAGGGTCTTTTGCCCGTGCTCTCTTTGTACAGTGTCAGTTTTAGTGTCTTTTAGCGATAATTGCAAACACCACTAGAGTCAATGGTCGGTGTAGTGCATTAATTTTCAGATTTTCCGTGACAGCTACAACATTTCAGGTACATGCCTTTGATGTGTTGTGAAAATTATCCTCCAGGAAAGATTTTCCGGGAGGTCTTCTTCGATGGACACCTTCAGCTAAGGCTAAATCACCTAGTATTATATTTGTATGAAGTTTCCATGTACATGTACATCATAGACAGCTGAAAATACCCACACCCACGCCTGTTTTTACGTACATGTAATGAAAAATGTACAAAGAAAAGAGAAAATGTTTAGGTCTCACCAAGCGAACGAAATATCGAATAGGCTTTATTTTAGTGCATGGTTACACATGATGATTTCGTCAATAATCTTAAAAGTTAGTGGAAAGTTCTGTCTACCTTTGTTAGTGATGGCCCCCAACCAATCCTACCCATGCAGAACTTTTGATGTAAATTACCTCCTTGTCTTTTTTATTTTTCTAATCAATGTTATGCTTTAATTTGTATTTTTCGAACTTTTAGTTGTACAGTATATTTTAAAATTCTTGCAACACCTACTTTCATGGCGTCCTTGAATCGCAGTGAAGTAAATTGTAGTAGTCAATATTAATGCGAAAGTCTGAAATTAAAACAATGAGGTATTGATTAGACACAGAACTAAAAACAAACCGAAGTGCGAAATCGGAAGGGTGCTGTTTACTTATGACTGGTTGTCGGTGTTGTAGGATATGTTTCGTCTCGCGATCCTTTTCTCCCTTAAGAAAGATTTTGAGGTCAGTTATTATGAGCCAGTGAAGTTTTATTCCTAATGCTTTATTTTACTATTTTTTGTTTTATACGTCAATTTAATATTTTTATGCTTATTTACGGACTTTAGAAACAACAACAACAAAAAAACAATAACAAAAAAAATAAAACAAAACAAAAAGCAAAGAAAATGGGTTCGTTAATTTCAATACATAGAGTGCGATTTGATTTCCGATAAACTGATATAATTATGCCACGTTTGTTGTCTAATCTGGGAAAGTGTTTCTGTAGAACGCAGAGTGTTAATATCCAGTAGCCTAAATAAAGCGTGTATTTTTTTTTCTTTTGTCCTCTCATGGCGTTAAGATAATGCTGTGTTTCCATTAAGTCCAATTACTCTTTTAGCGGTGTCCATTCATGCAATCAATGGGCTAATGAACTTTGTGTGTCGTTTCATTGGCAATAGCGGTCTTATTAAGCTTGGTTTTCAATTATTCATGATCCAAATCGCTTTCCAACTACTTGAAGAAGATGGACGTGCTTAGGAGCCCATCAACGCTTTCGTCCATTAGTGCGAAGACGTGATCACGGAAACTTCCAAGATGCATAAGCTTTCACTCTTGGCGCAGTCCGGAAGACTTATTAAATGGCACAATGCCGTCAGCCTTTTTGCATCGTTCTTTTATTAGGAGTGTTCTCGAGGTTGGTGAAATACGTTAATTTGTTAACTCGTAGTGTGAGCGCGAATATTTCCAGTTTTGTTTTGTGTGTGGACCGATCTCTGTACGAAGTCTTGTGGCACTGTTGCTTTTCAAGTGTAGACTTTTTACTGTATCATTATGACAGTGCTTTTTGCTGGTACAAATAATTTCTTTTCTTGGTGATATTTTTCCTTGGATTTTATTGTTATAGTAGTCGTTTGTTGGAATCAAATTCAAGACGTGACTCTTTTTTTTTTTGAAATTTCCTTTAACCGAAAAATTATTTTATTCTTTTTTAACTTCATTTTCATAGTTATGGTCCCATTATACGTAATAAGTTTGGCTCACTGGTCCATCAAGCTTATTTTAATTGGAAAAGTTTAAAATGCATTAATCCTTTCAAAATTTTGCATACTTAGTGTTATTTGACGATATGATTTGCGAGTATTGAAAATTTTTTTCCTTGTTTGTAACATCTCCGGCCCCACAAAAAGAACTGAGAAGTAAAACTGAGCTAATTATTTAATATGCGTACCGAAAATGTCTTAGGCCCCGACCACACGTATCCGAATATTTTTGAATCCGCAATTTATGAATAAATAAAATATCAAAATAATAAAATATTTACTTCATAGCAACCGACTTTGTTGCCGAATGATTGTACTCGATATGTCATGATTGTATTATAATATCAAGAATTCGTATCAAGCATTGCTATTGTTTCAATTCTAATCTTTCTCAAAGCCAAAATATGGATGATTCACTTGCTATAATAGATTTTCCTTGTGTTTCGTTGCTCCTGCATGTTATTAGCCTTTCTTTCTTTTTTTTTTTTGAGTCCCTAATTAGTCTTTCACTCGCGTATAAAGTCCTTGAGTTGCACGTGTAAAGTCAGGTCGCGTCAACGATAACTGCACAGTTGTTACTACAATTACACGTTTACGACATCGAGCCAAACCTAATGGCTTGTTGCAGTCCACAAACGTGGCACAAATTAATATCGAACTTAAAAGTTGCCTGTGACTGGAAGTCAAGGAAGTATATGACATCCGGTCCTCAGTTGTTAATCGCCTCAAGGCAGCACGCGCATGGCAAATACAGAAATTTGCATTTTACAACCGGTCTTGATTGGTTACCCCTTTGAATGTGAGTTTTAATCCATTTGTGGGTCACTTGAGAACGGGGACCGTTTTCGTGAAAGGAACATTTCGTTACTTTAGGACTTGGAATAAATTCAGGTAAAGTAAACTGAGGCACGCTACAAATTAAGATAACGAACTACAATCAGACTTGCAGTGCTTGTTCACCGCTAGGGAACTGACTGCTGTATAGTATTGTGGTTCAATTTTCTTCTCGGTTTCAAACTCTTTTTGGTGGAAAATAAAAATTTAAACCAAGGGTAAGATTGAGCCACACAATGTACACCATGTTTACCGTTAAAAAACTATCTCAGAACGACGTAACTACAAAAAACAAACTAACAAACAACAACCAGTTGCAGATCATTACATGGCATACGCGAAATTGTATTTATACTCAGTACATGAGGACGTTTACTTGCTTACGTTAGGTTTTTGCTACCAGTTAACATGTTTGATGTGACCAGTCAGCCAGTAAAAAGGTGGACGCAATAATCTAGGAAAAGTTGATGTAGTTTTGGGATTCTTGTCGCATGGATTTGGGTCGGAAGACCGACTGACAGAGTCTCTTTCGCATTCAGTGAATACGCCGGGTCAATACTACACATCGCACATCACCATACTTATGTTAACCGCTTTCTTCGTCATTGTCATCGTCATTCTCGTCCTCAAGTTTAGCTGGAAGGCGGATGTGTCAGCCGTCATTCACATGCGGAAAAAGGTAGCTCCAGTATGTTTCTGTATTTAATCAAATCTTGTGGGCATGCTAATTTGTTGGGGTGTTCAAAATATGTGAATGAAAGGTATATTAATGGGGGAGAAAGTGTAAGGGATTCACCGATTGGTGTAAATCGTTTTAAATTTTAAATACAGAGCCAGTATGGTAGAGAATGGAATACAATAGAGAACGTTTTCTTTTAAAATGTCTTATTTGTTACGCGCATATATATACGGGCCAGTTTTTATGAAAAGATAAGTAGTTGGCAAATTCTCTTGACAACGTTTTTTTATTCTTAATGGGAAAACAAACAAGTCATGCGGAAGAGGAATATTCTTTTAGCCACTCCCCATGAAAAGGGCAGATTCCTTGATAACGTTGTTCAAATTATCAAGTTTCCTTTTGGCCTTCAGAGGTAGTATTTTATATGAATAGAAATAAGCATCACTAAATTTGCATTTTCTCCCGGTTTAACTAGGAGGAGATGTGGGCTTCCTCTTCATAATACTTTTTTTTCCAGGTACCATTTCTTTCGTAAATCCTTTCTTTTCGCATGTCGTTAAGAAATATGTGTATTTTAAAGTACAATTTGCAGTTTGCTTATTGTTCTCTCTTTTACGTGCATGTGAGCCACCTGAGTACCGGTTTACAAATGACTAACTGCGTAGTGTGTTTTTTGAAAAAGAAACTAAAATGACAAAAAGGTAACTTATTAAAATGTAGAGCAAACAGAACCAAATTCTATTAATAGAAACTTTTGTCCCAATAGAGTATACAGATCAGAATTTTTTGCTTCTTGTGAATGCTTATGAAGCGATTCTAGACAAGTGTTCTTTGCATAAAAGTGATTAGCTGTCATGTTTCTTCAATATTACGCTCTGCATTTTGTCAATTTTTGCATAAAAAGTCAATCAAGATGCCGACCATTAGAAAAAGCTATCTGTGGTTTTACAGAAAATGTCTCTACAAGTCCTTGCTTAAATTGAATGAACAGCGAACGATATCACTAATAATGCTACAGTATTAGAGCTGTATATTTGATCTTTTGGTGCCTGTTATATTGATTATCTCCACTTCAGCCGGATGGGCATCTGTGCGGAATTCCTTGTTTGCCCTTTCGCGGCAGTAAGTATACTTTACTTTGAAAAACATTTTCCTTAAGTCTACAGTAGTTAGTGTGTGTTTGCGTTAAGCGACCGGCACATTATATGAGTGTTTAATTCCTGACAACTAAGAATAAGTAACAGCTAACGGCCCGATACGAGGGGTTATGCGATATGTACATGTATATTAACCAATAGCGCAGCCACCGGCTTATTGTGATATATACGCAATGTCGTAGATTATCATCTCTGTCAGAGTTAAAACATCGTCCTTTTAAGATGGTTAGGAACGTTTAATACAGTCTCAAAAAGTCTCCTTTGTGCGGCCCTGATCATTTCCTTCTTTTACGTTTAACCTTTGCCTTGGTGTAAAATTTTAACCTCGGCGGTGGGAGAAATGCGTAATGATCGTCATTTCGCCAGCTTGAGGCAAAAAAGAAAAACACATTCTCGAGTACATGAAAGGATTCGGTTTTTGGCGGGTTCAAACGTTCGAATCCTTCGGGGGTCTCCAGAAATTTTCTTTCTCTACTGTCGTGAAATGACGATTATTTTATTTTTTTATTCCTCATTTTACCTTGTTATGAGGAGTTGACATCGCTGATAGAGGGGAGGGGACTATTATTTCGTAATGTATATATTGTGGTTCAATTTTATCCTTAGTAGCCTGCGAACAGCAGACGTTTCTCCTCGCTCATCGCCACTGAAGGACGTTTCGCGAGGAGGAGGAGGATTCGTTTCGTTCCTCCTCGTGAAACGTCCCTCAGCGGCGATGAGTTAGGAGAAGCGTCTGCCGTTCGCAGGGTATATCCTTAGTTGAAATTTTATTTTCGTTTGTTTTTTGATTATAAATTGTCATGCACACAAACAAAGGATTCCTAATTTATACCAAGGTAAAATAGCCCTGTTTTCGTCAAACTATACGAGCAAATTTTACCACCAATCCTTGTTGTGAAATTGTACATTTGCAAAGTTTTTTTTTTTTTTTAAAAATGAATTCCCAAGGCATTGCAGTTGAAAATAATACCTATGTACATGTGCATACGATAAAAGTGCGAAGAATTTGCTAATAAACGATGCTTGGTCTTAAACTTTGCCTTTCTTTTAGCCAATCGAAATCCGGATTTTGCGATGGAAATTTCGATTTTTTGTTCCTTTAAGGACCAAACCAATCTAAGATTGCAATCCGAACGATCTTCCTCTGAACGTGGATCGTTCAGACTGGTATCTCAATCTGGTTTCAGATCTTTGTTCCATTTAATGACACTGCTTTTCGATCGCAAAAACGTGCTCGTTCATCAGTAAACACGGCGAGTCAAGGTTAGTTCAGGCAAAAGTTATTTATATTCCCCCGTTGTTCTATGCCGCTAAAGGATTGTAGTATATTTAACTCAAGTTCCACTGTCACTCTAAATCCGTTAGGAAGTGAAAACGCTAAGGTACTCTCACTTTAAAACTATACTGTCCATTGTCTGTGTGTGTTTAGAACGCGCTTCTCAGCGCTTGAGAATTCGTAATTGTCTTCTGAATTTTGTTGAATCAAATTCCAGATAATTTTAAGTTGATGAGTTCCAGTATGAACCACCACTAGTTAAAGAGCTAATTTTCTTTCCGTTTCTCCACGAGAAGATGCTTTTAGCAGAAAGAAGTAAAAAACGATGCGTTGAAATTGTGAAGAAGATCGGAGCAGCAGGCTGCTGCTGTATGGATCAATCTTATTTCAGATTTTTGTTCCGGCTAGCACGAAAATCCTAACAATCTGGATTGTCCTAATCCGAAAAAAGTTTGGCTAAAAGGAATGTAACTTCGAAGTCATGCATAAGGGCCATTGAACCACAATATAATGCGTGCCATGAACTTGTTTTCTGTGCATTTAATGAAGAAACCAAAAACAAGCGCATAAATGTTTATAGGTGTATATATGTATTTATACAAGGTTATTTTCTTGTCCTTTTGGTCAATTAAGTGTCACTAAGCATTTCCAAGCAACTGCATGTTATAGTCAAGCAGACCATGGATATTCATTCCGATAAACGCAATTCGCTTAATCGATGCTACGCCCCCCGCCCCCCCATAGACTAGATATTTCAGTGTTGCCACGGTCAGGGAAAAACGAAAATTTGTCAAGGTCAGGGAAAAGTGAGGGAATTCTGTTTTCCGGTTTGTAGTTCATGAGTTTTCTTCAAGACTTTGAAATGCGTTTTCTTTCGGAAAAGATGAAGAGTATGCTGCAAAGCAAGCAAAGCGATCAATTTGACACTCTACGCGTGACACATGTAGTAGTTGTTGGTAGTGGTTGTTGCTGTGAATGCTTTCTTCCAAATTCCTTCTTCCTCTTTCCGCTTCCAGTCTCTTTCGCGGAAAGAGGTTGAAAATGAAGAGAAAAATACCAATGGCCCGCCAAAAAAGCTAAAGCGAATGTAAACGTCGATTGTTTCTCAGTAATAAAAGGACAGTGAAAAGTCGGGAAGAAGTCAGGGAATTTTTAACTTTCTGATGAGTGGACACCCTGTATTTAGTTATCGACAACCTTTAGTTGTTATCGTTAATTACTATAAAGTATCGACAGCTTTTGGTATTTGGTAGGGGTTTACGACACACCGGAGGATTAAGTGTATGTTCACGCTAACAACGGATAGCTCGAAAAGCTATCCAGCGGTATAGCAGTGATTTTGTTACAATTAGTTATGTAGCCTGTTCCAGACTCCAAGATAGTGGCGAAAAGTCGTTCAGTCAAAAGGTGTTAACAAAGATGCGAAAAACGCGCGGGGGCTGGGGAGAGACAACCCCCTTTCCCAAGTCACGCGCGCCTTATTTTCGCTCTGCTCGTTTTAATACGTCACCACTATACTATCTGAGAGCCTGGCACACGCTAATGGTTATGGTGAGTCCTGGGACTCATTTTGTGAAAAATCATGTGTCCCAGTCTAGAACCAATGAGTCCTAGGTAAAAAAAAACAACGAATCCCAAATTGAAAATGCTTAGGGCCTTTACGTAACCAGACAGTTAATCTGAAGACGGACTCCAAAACTCTTTACTACAGTATACTGAAATTAAAATATAGTCCTTCTACTTTAAAGCACAACAAAGCCTAACAGAAATACGCATCGTTAAACAGCAGCCGTAATAATTGCCACAGAAATTACACGAAAAGGATATTTCTACAAAAACACATGGATCTACCGGTCGATCTTTGCGTCGTACGGGACGCATGCACGAATTATTTTGCGTCTTTTAAGGATTTTATGCGTCAGGGACTCAGAACGCAGAGGTAACAATCACTGATATAGTATAACATCTATCCGGTATTACTCGGGTGAATTCAGGTTTCTGGGAAACTTCCCACCTACCCCTCCCCTAACCCAACATTTTGCCCTAAGTGAGAAGTAAGTGTTCATATTGACTTAGGGGAGGGGTAGGTGGGCAGTTTTCCAGAAATCTAAATTGATGGTAACTCGCTAGTTTAGGAGGGTCCCCAATAGGGTCCTTCAATCTTCAATCATATTCTTGTGTATTTTATAAGTGCAAGGGTATGACACGGAAGATGTTAAATTTAGTACCAAGTGCTTATTCGAGGTAAAATTAGCCTCCCCTGACGCATTCGGTTCCTCTTAGTTATAGAGTAACTCCTTTGTTAAGCAAACTTGTTCGATCAAGATGGCGGGATGATGGCCTTGTTCTTATTTACCATTGTTATGTTACTCCAAATTAAAACCGTAAAAAAAAAAAAAAAAAAAAAGAAAATAGAATGTGAGCCATATGTAGACATCTTGGCCTCATGTTTGGACACTTATGCACAGATGTGTATGATAAGGACAGAATATTTCATTTTGTTTGTTTTATTAGTTGTTCGTTTTCAACTTCTTAGGACTATAGCAAGCGCGGGGATACCTTCCAGCAACTATTTCTTTCCTTGTATTTCTTACGTTGTTGAAATGTTTTTCAATAACTAGTTTCTACTGATGTTAAATCAAGCGACGTATGTGTATAAGGTAAAGAAACAATACATTTATGCCAGGGGGGAAAATTAATCAGACCGCCTAGATACACTACCCTGGCTAGGTATGCTTTTCTTGATTAGCTTATTTTTCGCTCTCCTAAACAGTTCATAAGGAGTAATTTGCAATAGCAGTCCGGCCATCCATGTCTCACAGTAAACGCAGGTTTTTTTTTTTTAAAAATGCCCTCTTTCTTAAAGTGCAAATCTTTTTTTTAAAATTGATATTCCTTTCTTAAAGTTTGGCAATTAAGACGATAACACGTAGAGCGGAATGTCGTTCTTGTCCTCCTATTACGGTTCTGAACCTTTTTTGCCATCCTTTAAGGGCAATTTCACGACCAACTGGTTTCTGTATTAGCTCCTTAAACGATTGAAAAGAAAAAAAGGGGTCCTCATAACGGCGAATTCCTCTTTTTTTTTCTTCATTATTGTCGTGTAACCAGCAAGACGTGAAATTTTTGCAGAAAAACATGTTCAAATTGGTTGTACTCTTTGTTTGAATAGTTGCAGGTTTTGTTGATTAAGTCGAAATAAGGCATTTAAAATCTGATGGTTTCGCTTCATCGTGAATATAGACCTTACTTTGCCGCTGTTTGCCCGATATTGAAATGTAAATTAGGTTTGTCGTGGTTAGCAATAATCTTTTCGTCTTAGTCATGGGCTTGTTCTTGCCATGGGATTCTTACGTTATGTCTAAGCATGTACCGCTTTTTTTGTTTGACAATATGACAGTCAATTGTTTTCCTGGCGTAAGTTAAGTTTGAGATCCACTGAGTCATCATGTCATTTGAATCATGGAAAATACACGCTGAAGGATTCAAACAATCTGGATTTCTATTACGGGTAGGAGTTTGTTGTTTTCTATTTACGATAGCTTGATCACTTTGCTAGTTGATGAAAAGAAAGCCTTCTGCTGCACAAATCAATTGCACAGGCATTCAAAGTCATTATGGTCTGGTTTCCATAAGGACCGTTTTATTGACATATGAGAATAACAGTTTCTTCTTGATTCGTGCCAGCAACATGAAATGTACAGTCCTGTGTTGAGACAAGAAATCGATAGTTTTTATTTCATTCATTAATGTGATGTGTTGTTAAATATAAGTCTGTTATCAGCATCATCATCATCATTAGTATTATTATTTATTTTGAGCATGTATACTGTAAATGTGCACAGCAAAAAAAGAAGAATGGAATACAAAAAATCTTGATACAAGTACAAAATATGCCACTGCTTGGCATGTTTCTGAACATTAAATGAGTTAGCCTCATACAGTGGATTTTGTTGGCGGGAGCTCAAATGTCGCTCTTTTTAGAAGTAAATAATGTTGAATGACAGCAAATGTCCTGCGGTCATTTGCTAAAAAAAAAACCACATAATTCTTCAATAACAAAACTGCACCATTATTTTTGGAATTCGTTTGCTGCGAAGTCACGTTTTAGCATAGCATATAGCGCGACCTGGGCCCCTTTCAGCTGTAGGCCGCTATAAAGCACCATTCAATTCTGGACATAATCGTAAACTCTCTTTCTGCAGATCAAAACTTTCAGCAACCTCTAAACGTGATGGTCGCAAAGCATGAGGGGATTGCTTTGAAATCGAACAAGTAATTTATGTGGTTTAGTTGGAAAAATGATAAGCGCTTACTATTTGTATCGAAAACCCGGTATTTTCGTAAGAATTCGAATGAAACAGTTCATCCCGTTGGAATTTTTCGGGTAAAAAGATATTACCTTCCGAGATACATGTTTCACCTTTTTTACCGCTTTTACCGAAACGACCAAAATTTTCTGTACCATTTGCGTGAATTACCAGTACCACCGGGCTTCCTTCTCGCGAGAAAACCCGATGAATTAACCGGTATTTTGTAAATGGTACAACTTAATCCCGTTCATGTTTTCGATGCGGAAAAAGGTAATAACAATAATAAAAATTCCAGTACCATTCGTCGGAAAATTTTGACCGATATTTCAGTTCACTTCTTATTTTCTGTTGTTGCGTACGGAACTTAGTCTCCCTCGCAGCCGTTTTTGTCTCGTCACGTAACGCTCCTCCTCAACATGAGGAGGAGGAGGAGGAGGATGTTGGGGAGGAGCGTTGCCTGACGAGACAAGAACGGCTGGAATGTAACCTGAGATCAGGCCCAATTTGAGCGGTTCTCATACATTCTCTCTAACGGCTACTGCTAAATTGGGCCTGATCCAAACTCATTCACGTTTGTGCTCGTTATTTTGGCCGTAACGCTAATTGGCTGTTAGAACAATGCCACAAGATCTGATTGGCTGTCGGAAACGCCGGAAGTTGAAAGTGCTTATTCCTCGCTTGGTTGTTTTCGTGAACGATCCGTCGTCGGCGGAGAGAAGGATCGATTTTGCTGTCTTTTTTATTGTTTTATGGTCTTAAGGTAGGAAAATATATTTGCGTTTCGCCATGCCCGCCGGAATGTTATTTACAAAGCGAAACGAAAATAGAGCCTGATCTCAGGTTAGCTGGAATGGAGACTAGATATATGGAAATAGACCAGTATATTAATGATAAGATTAATATTAATATCATTCTAAGTTAATGATGATAACACGACACGATCTGGCTCTCCATTTACCATCAGGGATGATTTTTTTAAAATATCTATGTTTTTTTTTCTGCCTTAATGTTAAGCGAGCGAAACCCACTTAGCATTACATTTCCTGAATTTGAAACATACATTACTGCTCAGCAGTTTAATCTATCCTTTTTTGACGTTTACCTCCGGTTCAAAACCGCTATTTTGTCGAGATTTTCATACAAGTTAGAATATTCATACAAGTTAGAATAATAAATGTATGGTTGCGATATTTCCTCCTTGTTTTTGTATGTTTTTGCGACCATGATATATTTTGAAGCCGAATATTCATATTTTGAAGCAGATGTCTCTTAAAAAACACCTGCCATTTAACCACTTCGTTTGAACTTACTCAGCACGTATTTAGCAATATATTTTTTAACCTCGTGTGATTTACAAGATATCGCTACAAAAAGCTACATTTTGATTGTTCACAACACGAGAAGCCTCGTCTATGATTGATTGTTTGTGTTTGGAAATTTGTTTTAATCATTTTTCCGATAAGCTATAGCTTGACTCGCAGACCTGGTCACGCACGTCTTAAAGAAGATTAAGAATTGTTTACATTTGGTTGAAAATGTGCTAACTGTCTCCTAGTGATACACTTTGAGTTTCCAACACATCTCCATTTCAAGTTTCGTGCATTGATCACGATGAAACTTGGTTTTTTAATATACCTCTTGTATTCAGTCCAAAAACCAAGCTGAAGCATTTATTTAATGTCTTAAAAATAAGAAATAATACAGCTTCAGCTTTGCTTAGTATGTAAGGCAAGAACTGGAAATTTATTTTATTTTATCGTTAAATCTTCTGTAAAACATTTTAAAAACTTTCCTTTGGAACCTCTGCAAGGATATTTAATTTAGATTGTCAGATTTAGCTGAGATTCATATCTGCAACTGACTTTATATTTTTTACGATTGGAAGAATAAACCCTTAGCAAAATCGGCGACCTTTGTCAAAATTTGGTTGATATTTACAAACGAAAAAATTTGTGAGGATTTTAAAGGACCTTTCGAGTTTTCAAACGTATGTTAAGTTTTCGGCATATGCAAATTCAAACGACAAGCGATATTTGCTGCTATACTCGCTTGACACCTGTTCCGTTTTTTGAAGATTTCTGCGTGTTAGTCTCAGGACCAATAAAATGTCCTATCAATTGTTAAGGTATTATATGTTTTGCTTACGTTTTCACTTGTGAAATTTACTTAATAATTTTTTGTCGCCATGATGCGGACATCTTCGATAACCTCGTTTCTCCTGGCTGGTTCAGTATTCCAGACGGCTTACGAATAAGACATAAAGACGTAAAGTTATTGAATGGTATAGTTTTTTTTTTCAAAATAAGGTAGGACCACAGAGTATTTTACACTGAGATCCAGACATTTATTCACTGTCATTTGCACTTTCTACTTACACGCTCTGATTTATGGCTGTAATTTGTAAGTATAACACGTGTTCCGAATTTCCTTTATTAGCTTTAATGCAATTGTTGTTTTAAGCTGGCGCTACAGAGGTTCATTCCGTGTAACGACGATTTTTGATTTGCGCAAGGTCGACTGAAGTGGGCGAAAAGCGGAAGCTGACAAGTTTCCACCGCTATTGACTGGCTCAAGTTTTAAAATTAGCTTGGAAAATAACAACTGATAACGGAGCGAATCATTGCGTAAAAAACATATACGAGCACTGTCACAAAGTGTTCGCTTTTGGCGCAGAATTGTTATTTCGCGAAAACTGTCAGTGAAAAATTGATGCGCAGAAGATACCGCTCAAATCCATTTGACAAGAATCAACGCAAACGTTAACAGGACAAGACTACCGAATATATCTGAAAGTGTGCAGATTCGGCCCATTTTGAATGGTCAAGACCGTGAACTAACACAGCCGCTGGCAAAAAAAATAAGCATTTCTCCTAAACCCTTCAGTGGTTAGATTTATGTTGTGATAAGCAAAAGCGTCGCGCCATTGTAATTATTGAAAATAACAACACAACACCTGATAATTATCAGGTCACTTTCTTTCATGTACGTTGCAATTTATTCGAAAGCGATGATTCATAATGTGACGATTACCATTGGGGAAAACAAATTTACCCGCAGTGTTTAAGAGGGATTGTTTTGTGGTCACGGAAATCGCTAAAATCTCCAACAAATGTGGGGTGGTTTTCATTAGAAAACGTCTTGGCGTATAAAACTAGCTTTTATTAAAAGTGATCACACCTTCATATTCCACTTTGTGAGGTGCTCGGCACTGTTGTTTTCCATTTAAACTTTACCAAAAGAATACCACTTGTAGAAGTATTATTTCATAGCCCGTTGGTGGTCTTCTTAGCGTTTGATTATTTGTTGGGTGGTAGTAGGGGTAGTGTTGGAAATAGTAGCGATGTCTAAAGATACAAACTCTAGCACAGACGTAAATTTAGAAATCCAAAGAATATATTCGCAAGAAGAAGCTACAAAAAACAGTTCAAATTGGTTATTTTTTGCCAACTAAAAACTGAGTTAGGGCTTTCCACAATGGCAACTGAGGGAGAGTCGACTGTATAATCGTCGTCATTATCAAATTCTCCGTCAAAACATTAGTCGGAAGGTTTCACTCCGATTTGTGCGAGTTATAATTTTGCGTGAAGTATTGGTGTATTTTTTTAGGTTCGTCACACTGATTTCTGGCCTGCGGCCTGACTCACTGGAAAACACACAGTATTATTACTATAATTGTCATGTATACATACGTCAAGTGTGTTTACATCATATTGAGAATTATGCCTTACTTTTGCGCAAATGCACCGAAAACCGAGATGATTTTTATTCTGTTATTTACTTTTCATTACGACTGAAACAAGAAGCAATATACGCGCCTGTTTGGCACACTGGTGATTAGGTGATACGGTGAAGCGAATAGTATTTATATTGCATGTAGCACGGGCCTAATTACTAATACCGGGGTAACTTTGAATATAAGATGGCACTGAGCATTGGCGTTGAAAATGATAAATTATGTACTGACCTAAGTGCTGCCCCTTTTGCTACCGAAGATGGCTAAAGTCAAAATTCAGCAAAATTGCGAAATAAGATGTTGAAAAACGCAAAAAAAAAAAACAAACAAATAGTGCCATGTGACAGTACTGTTGAAGAGATTTCTTTTGAATGGTCACACCATAGGATTTCACTCACAGACTCGAAAGTTAAAGCTACATATTCAACACATAATACCATGTGAAAGTCCGGCTGAAGAGGTTTCGTTTGAATGCTTACACCATAGGATTTCATCCACAGACTCAAAAGTTAGAACTAAATGCTAAACAAATAGTGCCATGTGAAAGTACTGCTGAAGAGGTTTCATTTGAATTACACCATAGGATTTCATCCACAGACTCAAAAGTTAGAACTATGTACAAAGCAAATAGCATTATGTGAAAGTACAGCTGAAGAGGTTTCATTTAAATGGTCACATTATAGGAATAGGCCACTTGCACTAAGAGGTCACGTGACCAATGCTTCCTTTAAACAATGAGTTGGAATCTTGCTGATGCCAAAAATTGACGGAGCTCATAAAAATTATCTTACACCCAAAATTTGAGAGGAAACGCATTTAAGGGAGATGTTTATGGAACTTTGAACTTTCAACAAAGGAGTATCATTTGTATTGGCCGCCATGTTGGAGGGCATACTCTTGCCCTCCAAAATGGCGGCCAGAACTGCTTTTTGCGTATATCTTGTTAACGTTTGATAGTTACGCTCAGATGTGTTGTAAACGTTCCCACATAAACTTTTTAACATTTATCTTGAAGTTTAAGTGCAAAATTTGTGTTCAAAAAGAGGTAATTCATAATTTTAATAATCACATTCACATAATCGTTTTTTGAAGAAAAAATCATTTAACTTTCATTTTCATAAAAACGATGTCACATGACCTCTTAGTGCAAATGCCTTACTCATCCACAGAATCAAAAGTTAGAACTACATACTAAATAAATAAAATAGTACCATATGAAAGTATTGCTGAAGAGCCTGTAAAGCTAAAAGAGGTTTTACGTGAATGGTCACACCGTAGGGTTCTGTTCGAAGACTCCAAAGTTAGAACACCTTATTAGAGACTCTATCATTTAGCTCTAGTCATGGAAGGGTTAAAGCTAGCATTGTAGTCGTAGCGCTAAGACATACCATTATCCAGAAATCAATATGGTCTCCACCAACGAAAGGAAACCTTTGACAGTTGATACATTCCCTTCTCGCTGGGGTAAACTAAGTTCTTCCAGTCGAACTGCGGGACATAGTTTAGAAAAAACTATTTGCTGATTAAACTTGTTATTGTTGCAAAACCTCCCAATGCGAATGTCTCAAGTGATCATTACCAAGTGCGCATGCACACGATCATACATCCAATTAATTTGAGATTTTATCCAGGTATATGGTACTGTGATTTCACGCTAACACTTGCCAGCAAAATTGACAGCATATGTTAATACATGATAGCCAGTTGCTCTTGCGTCCTGTCGTTTCCCCATTTTTACGGCTTTGTTTTTCTTTCCACTTTCGTCATCATTCTTTCCTTGACGTCAGTGACAGTTTGCCTGCACGCGTTAAAAATTTTCCGCTTTTATTCTGCTATGACGAGGGAATTACTTTTATCTCTCAGGACAAACTAAAAGGAGTTTTATGCGCGATGAACATTTTGCATTCAGCTTATAGAAGTACCCAAGAGTGATTAAAGAATCATATCTGCCAAAAGAATACAAAATGGGCGAAAAAAACGGCTGTCGCTTACGAGGGCGATATTTCGTCAAGTGTCACGTGACTGAGCAACATACGAATTTTTATTTTTTTTATTTAAGCGGGGGCCGGCCTCTCAGGCCTCTTTGGATACGCAACCGTGAACGAGATCGCGATACGCCGATCACCTTAAGTGTTGCGCTAAGTTTGCGTGATAACTGAAGTTATTGATCATGTGTGCTAAGAAATATGTTATCCCAGGGTTGGCAAGTAATGTCAGTGTCTGACCTGTCGACCGATACTGTCTAGGCGAATGTTGTTTTTAGAACGTATGCGCCGGTTTGTTTACCGGGATTTAGGCCCAGCGATACGAAGGTAATCAATTATTCAAACTCTCAAAATAGATGTCAGTTAAAGTCTCGGGGCTTCAATGAATCTCCCTGGGATGAATAACTTAATATTTTATTAATGGTTTTTCTAATTCCTTTCGATGATCTGTGCATATTTCGCCCACTACTGTTTTTAACGGCGTGATGAAAGGTAGCCTTGTGAAAAAGAAAACCGCACTCCTAGTAAGGCCCATTAGCAGTGGTGGTGTCGTGTGTTTTGACAACTAAGCAATGAGTATAGTCTAAGTGCGTCAAAGCGCAGAACCTTGAGACGTTGGCTGCATATGAATATTTGACTTACTCTGTCGAGTTCTATCGAAGCTTTTTCCAACTCTTTGTCCGTGGCATATCGCGGTCAGTTATAGGTTAACGCAGGGATGGTAAGATATGTCTTGTGGTTAAAGAATGGGGAGGTCTTCTAGCTTACGTTAAAACACCACATTTATCTTCTTTATCAGAAGCTTCACCAAGACCGCACTGAAGTCTCTTTTTTTTTTTCGTTTCGGAAATGTTTGGAAGTTAAATGCTTATCGATTTCGAGGAGTATTTGTATGAATTCAAATAAGTAAATGTCTTGCCCAATACGGCGACTGTCAAACGTAGTGTTCGTTTAATATTTGCCATTTGCGCCGAGGTTAGCTTTCCGAGAGCGCTCTACAAGCATTTACACTGTACTCATTGTTTAATTTTTGACTCATTTTCATCGCACTCTAATATGACATTGTTTACTTCTTGCAGATTATGGCAGCGTTCAAGAGATGGCGTTCGAAATACAAGCGTTACAAGAGCCAAATACCTGCGCAAATGAGAAACAGGATAATCTTACATTATGGACTGTTTAAAATAACCTGGGATTGGGTGATTCTTATAATGGTGCTCTACACAGCCATAGAGGTGCCTTTCGTTTCCGCATTTGTGTTAACACCAAAACCTAATGACGAACAACTTGGGGATAATGCAACAAGCAAAAGTAAGCTACCAAATTTAAATATGATGACTTGAGTGTTTCCCACAGAATTAGATCTCTAAGCCGTTACCTGTAAAGAATTGTTTCATTCCCCGACACTCGGAGAACCAAATATGGAGCTACGTCGAGCATTGTGAGTGCGCAAACGAAATCTTGTGATGTGACAATTCATATCGGAAACCTCCACACAAGCTGCAGTTTCACATGCTATTTACTCTTTTTTTGTAAATTTTTGGAAATAAATAAATGTGGCTTGAACGGGATTTTATAGACAGTTCATTCTAAACATTTTGAACTTGAAACTTAAGTCACGGTGACGCCTTCAAGTCGTCGATCGATTTTGTCTCGCCGACCGGTTTTACCCTGCTTACCACTAGAGTTTCGTTAATGATACAAATTTTCCTCCAATTTCATTCAGGGAAATATCTGTTGTAAACTAAACTGAATACATTATGAAACAATTGATAGTTTTGCACCTTGAGAAACAATTTTCAATTGACATTTCTTTTGCGTATAAGCTCACCGTGACTCTATTCCGTCCAGTTTCTGTTTGAAAGTCGGGTGTTAGTTCTTGTGTTTTGTTGTTGTCGGTTTGTCTTTTTTGCTATATACAGCGACTGAAATGGGTTGGCAAGCAAGTAGACTCTCCGCGGAGTCGGGCTCTATCTTTCCTATAGTTATCTTATGTCAGTAGTGAAAGATAAGGAGGCTGGAAGAGTACGCAGGGGTCGACGACTGTCTAGCTCAAAAATGTTAAGCCACTTCAGTATGCTTTGCACTAAATGGCAACAATCTTGTGTAAAATGTGCGGGGGAAAAATAAAATCGTTGTGGACCATTCTTGAGACTGTAATATAATCCTCGATTTTTTGTGTTCGCTTACAACCACTAACTTGTAGGTATCTTTCTAAATTAGCGCCGCATGTTTACTACCTAAATTATTCATCCTCTGCCTTAATACTATTTACGTGAATGGTATCGCTGTGGGATTTCATCCAAAAACCTAAAACAAGAACCACCCACTCTTCACAGCACCACAGGGAAGGACTGATCAGAACTGATCAGTGACCATCATTTGGTTGGTCATACGACAAGATTTTATCTGCACTGACTCTAAGATTAGAAACACACTGAACACACATTAAGTCCGAAGTCAGAGCGAAGAAAGCTATATATAGGAAGCTTAATAATTTGCGTGGACATCCGGTTTTTTGAATACAACCTCAAAAGATAAGCTTTAATTTTCGTCACAGTTTTAGCAAAAGAATTGTGGTTCACAATGAGGCATTACTATTTTAAACAAAATGACAAGACTGTGAAAGAATTAACAGAGAAAGGACTATTTCAAAAGCGTTTTCATAAAACGTGTTGTTTTATGAAACGTTAATCGTTGCAGGTGAAAAGTGTTTTATTGTAGAAACTTAATGAGTCGTCGTTAATAACCGATATTCGTGACATCTTTTTAATCGTAGTTTTTATTAGTTTTTGATAATAACTTTGCCGAAACTTGCTTGTGAAGCACTTGTTTTTTTTCATTTTTACTTGGAAATAAGAAAAGCTTTGTCAAATTGGTTTCTGTTACAATGAAAAAGGCCCGGTCAAATATCACTTAAAGCACTTTATAGCACTATTGTTTGTATTTTAATTACAAATTTTTAACTAAGCATGTGAAAATTTTGTCGAATAGCAACTTAAAGTTTTTTGTTAACTTTCTTGGCATATCATTTAAAAAAAAAAGACTGATTTGACATTTAAAATATGAAAAAAATATTATAGCTAATAACCTTCATTTTAAGCATGTAAGCTTACAAAATATTATCATATACGTTGTGTGTTCCCTCTTTTATGCGGTGTAAATTTGCATTAGGCATTTAGAGATAAACAGTCGCCCTTAGTTATGAGCTCATTACTAAAGCATTTCCTTTGTCTCACAACAGAGTTTTTCGACCCTTACTAGCCGCTACGCATTTCACTTGAAAGTAGGAAAAGACGGTTATAAGATGCAGTCAATCTATCTTATCTAAAATCTTTATTTTATTTTGAGCTGCCTAATTACAACTGTTTTTATATAGTCAGGGCATTGCCACCTGCGCCTGGCTCGGTACCCTTTACAAAATGTTAATGAAATAATGCCACACGCAATATGGCTTAAAACTTAAAGGTTTTATCATGCCTGAAAATCGTGCCGTGTTGGGGTGATTATGGCTTCAAGAAAGGCGCTGTCAGGCCTCCGAAAAAATAGAAACCTGACTGGCATAATCCTTCTTATTAATGGGTGACCCATATCGACCAGTCGTATATTTCACAACTATTAACTGCTATGGAGGAGGAGACCTTCTTAGAAAAGCGCGGGTGACGGGGGCGGGGAGGGTAAAGATGTAGGGTGGCAGGAGTTTTTTGTTTTGTTTAGATTAGGGGCAAGGGGAAGGGATATCCAAGGAATACAGGTCCCCCCCTCCCCCTCTGTATAGGAACCGAGGCACAGATCACGTACAACAAAAGAAACTTACAAGAAAGCCAAACTATGAAGCTCCTATGAGAACTGTATTGCTTTTGTGATGACGGTACCTGCAGAAATACCCGGAAAACATCTTTGGGGGGTGGGGAGAGAATAGAGACCCTAAGCAAAGACGTTTTTTGAGCGACGCACTTCAAGCGGAAGAGTGGGTTTTGTATTCTTTGGCAGTTAGTTTTGCCCAAATTTTCAGACAATTCGTCTCTTTACGATTGAAGATGCTTGAACAATAAAATTGGGCATTTTCAGGCATAAGGGAAATGGCCTTACTTTTAATAATAATAATGATCTTTATTGAGGAAACTTTTTCATAAAAGATATGGTTTTCAAAAAGGACCTCAAAACTAGATATATATTATAAAAACAAAAAAAGCTATAAAATTGCAAAGGGATTAAAAAGATACAAAAAATGCATAAAAAATTAAAAATAAGTATAAGTAAAAATTAAACGTAAGTAGCTATATCAAAAACTTAAAAACATTACGTTTAAAACTATTTACATTCCTTGAGTCTTTGATCGTCTGACTGAGGGAGTTAAAATCGGAAACGGCATGATATTGTGTTCTTTGCTTCCCCCAATTTCTTTTGACACGTGGTAATCTAAAATTGCCTTTGTTACGTGTATTATGCCTATGAAGTACGTCTTGTCTAATCAAGTCCATATCGTGATTAATTAGGCCATTGATGCATTTGTATACGTGTACACACCTTCTTTGAAATCGCCTTTTCTCTAGAGGCAGCCACTTGAGAACGGCTAATGCCTCAGTGGAGGATGAGTACAATGGTCTATTTAAAATAACTTTAGCGGCCTTATTTTGCAAAACTTGCAAACTAGACATAAGGGTAATATTATGTTTATCGCCCCATACTAGATCAGCATATTCAAAAAGGGGCATAACAAGACTTTTATAGAAAAGTAGACGCGCCCTGAAAGGCAATAAATGCTTTATACGCTTGAGAAGCCCAAGCCTCTGATTGATTTTCCCAGTTAGGTGTTCAATATGATCAGTCCATGTGAAATCCGAAGATATATGTATACCGAGGTATTTAAAGCTGCGAACATTACTTATACTATGATCTAAAATTGAAACAGTCAAATCTACTTTGCTTTCGCGTTTCCTATTACTACCGATGAGCATGCATTTAGTTTTGTCCAAATTTAAAGTCAGTTTGTGATCATGAAGCCATTTCGCCACACCCAGTAGATCGTTATTTAACTTATCACTCAACTCCTTTGAGGATGTACCATAGCAATAAATTACAGTGTCGTCTGCATAAAGTGACGCGTTGCAGGAGTTAAGCACATTTGGCAAGTTATTTATGTAAATCACAAACAACAGAGGCCCTAGAATGCTACCCTGTGGCACCCCATGCGTGACTGGAAGTTTCTCAGATAACTCATTTCCACATGATGTGCGCTGTTGTCTACCAATTAAGTAAGAACGGAACCAATGAAGAGCTGTTTCAGAAAGGCCGATCTCGGATAGCTTGCATAACATTATTTGATGGTCTACCGTGTCAAATGCCTTGGTTAGATCGATGAACACGGCCCCGCAAAGCTTTCCTTGTTCCATGTTTAAGAGCACTTCATCAGCAAATGAGGTCAAAGCTGTTGTAGTTGAGAAACCCTTCCGGAAACCAAACTGCTTGTTGGACAATAGATTATTGGTAATCAAGTAATGATACAACTGCAAGTGTACCGCTCTCTCCAAAATCTTGCTTAGTGTAGGGAGGATTGAGATGGGGCGGTAGTTGGAAACGTTGGTCCTGTCACCTGACTTGAACAATGCCGTGATTTTCGCGCATTTCCACAATTTGGGAAATTGACTAGTGCGAATTGAAAGATTCAAAAGTTTAACAACAGATGGTGCAATTGTGTGAGCTGAGATTTTAAGAAGTCTCGCGCTAATTTTGTCAAGACCAATCGCTTTGTTTGCTTTCAATGACAAAAGCTGCTCAAGCACAAATGATTGATCCAATTCAGTCAACTCGAACTGGAAAAGCGGGTGTTTTGAAATGGAATTTAAATTCAAGACGGAAGTCTGTATTCTACTTGCTAGAATTCGGCCAATGGAAGCAAAGAAGCTATTCATTGAAGAAGCAATGGATTGGGATGTTATATGCTGAACACCATCAGAGATAATACACTGAATACTCTCTGAAGATGAGTTCCGATTGCATGCTTCGTTCACTGCTTTCCACACCTTATCTGAGTCACCCTTGGCTTCCTCGATCATGTCACAGTAATATTTAGACTTGGCAGTTCGTACTAAGCCATTAACCTTGTTCCTAAGCTTTGCATACATTGACCAAAGACGCGCCGAGTTCGATTTTCGCGCCTTTCTATGCGCCCAGTCACGTTCTTTCATAGAATCACTTATCTGACTGTTCATCCATGGAAGAGGTATTCCCTTGACACGCCTTCTTTTTACTGGTGCGTGTTGATCAGCAACCTCCGAAAACATTTTATTCCACGTAAACAAGGCATCGTCGACGTTGTCCTCGTTTTCAACAATATGCCAGGGAATATTCCTAAGATCATCATTAAATAAAATCGGATTAAAATTCTTATAGGAGCGATACTCGAGTATTCTCGGTTTAGCCTTTGTTGTAATTCCAGCTTTAATTATGCAAAATACCAGAAAATGGAAAATGGTATTTTGAGTGACGTGTGTCGCTCAATAACGCATTTGCTTTTACCGAAATAAACTAAACTACCCACGTTTTTAAAAGAAGTTTTATTCAAGGAATGCCCTGCTTAACAACATCGTACAAACCAGACATTTCGATGGTGAACCGTCTTGCTCAGTGGTTTAAAAGCGCTTACCAAGCGTGTTTTCAAAACCTGTAGATCACAAAATACTAGCCTGAGAAAACAGACAACATTTTGCGACGCCACCAACGGTTTCCCCGCGAAATGACGTCTGAGAAACGAGCGCAGAAATTCCATACTGATGGCGCGTCACTCCCCAGATCTGGGTAGTGCTTCTGATTGGTTGAAGCGTATTTCCCAGGCCTTGCGACCAATGGACCGTTGGTGGCGTCTCAAAATGTCGTCTGTTTTCTCAGGCTAAAAATACTGGCTACCATGCCTATTGCAGATAATTAATGGCATTCAGCTTGATTTTTACGCTAAAGTATTCATTTTGATGAAAATTCGTGTTATGTTTCAAGATAACTGAAACTTATTATACACAAAACCATACATAAAACATGGGGAAATTAAGTAAAAACTACGATAATATTGTACCACACACACACACAAAAAAACTATAAAATGACAACGACGAGACAACTTCGTTCCCAGGTCTTCTCCTATTCACAGAAAGACGAGGGGTCCTGGTCGAGGTTGGAGTGAAAAAAAAATCCGTTCGCCACGTAGCCTATTCCTGGCTTTCTTCGCTGCTCGCTCGCTTTGTTCACCCATCCACACTGACCGGCAGCCTGGCACAGGCTAGTAGCTACGCCATGGCATTTTAGTTTGATATATTGTCATGTTTATTATCTATGCAGATGCCGATTCAAGTCTGGGTTATTTTGAGTCAATCAAACGTCGGAATCCTGAGGCCTACCCGCTTCTCTACACAGATCTCATCATAGACTTTCTTTTTATGATCGACATTTTGATGAATTTCCGCACCACTTACGTCAAAGAGGGCGAGGTGCTGATTACGAATCCATGGAAGATCGCTGTTCATTACTTAAAGACTTATTTTGTGGTGGATTTGGTAGCCGCTATTCCCTGGGATCTGCTGGCCAGTTTCAACTCGGGGACAGAGGAGGTCAGTAGGTCAAGACCTTAACGCGATTTTTCTTATTTTTGCTTAAATTTGAGAAAAACCCTCGTATTTATGTATGTTATTTAACGGAAAGGTCAGGGCCAGGTTGCATAAAGCCTTCTTAAGATAAGAGGGCTCGTAACTTTTGTTCTGGAACAATAAGCTATTGTTTTGAAATAATAGTAACGAGTTCCCTTTATCTTAAGATGGTTTTTGCAACCCGACCCAGGCACTCACGGTACTGTCCTTACTTTCTGTTTTATAAAAGTGACCCCTTAACACAGGTTTGTTGTTGCATAAAATATGAACTAAATATGTGCGAGAGAAATCTAGAGGAGGCAGCGAGGCAGAGCGGTTAGAGCGTTGGACTACAATTCGGAAGCCAAGTCCAGCTCTGACCTCTAGCTGGATTTATTCACGGTAGCTAGTCCCGAGTTCAAATCCTCGACCACGCTTGTAAATAGCCAGCTGGTTTGCCTCTTGCCAGTTGGGATTCTTAACCCTGTTACGTTTGATTATATTTGAATTATTTGTTTCGATCATTTTCTCGTCCCCACTAGCATAAGTGCTATAACTACTGCCGAGGGTCAATAAAGGAATTAATTAACTATTAAATAATTAGATGAGGTGAAATAGGTATAAATAGTTATTTAGGTGACAAAGTGGAGATGTGGGAGCAGGTTTCCTAGCAATTCATACATTGCTTTTCAAACCGATCTATTTTAATTAAATCGACAATTTTCCTTCGCTACTTTTTTCACGTACCCTATCATATGACAGCGTGCGAGGCTTCTTAGAACACCATACGTTTTGGCTGTCAAGTAAACCGTTGGATAGTGGAAGAAGAAGAGAAGCGGGAAACGAACTAGTCGAGCATGAAACGTTGAGGTGGCGAAACTGGGCACTGTTTGTAAAGTTCTATACTTTGACTTCGTATCGTGTGCGATTATACTTCCTGTTGACTTTACCGCAGTAATAAGTTTGCCCTGGTACTAATAAAATTGGCCATGACTGGCCGGAAAGAAATAATATGCAATGGGTTATCTTACCTTTATGAAAAACGGAGCGGTGATTCGCTGTTTGGCGTCTGAACCAACTAGTATAAATGTACCTTTGTCCGTTTTCGTCGGTCTAAATTCGAATTCGGCTTACGGAAATGTACGACGTTTGTAATGGGCCCCAAGAAGCACTTAAACTGCAACACTTATCTTTCAACCGCTAATACTGCTCCATTCTCTTGATTTTGCCAGAACACAATGTTATTTAGTCTTCTGAAGACGGCTCGCTTACTAAGGCTGTTTCGTGCCGCAAGGAAACTGGATCGAAACTACGAGTACATGACGTCCCTTTTATTTTTAATGATCATGTTTTTTATGCTGGTTGCTCATTGGCTAGCTTGCATTTGGTATGCAATCGGTAAAGAAGAAGCCGCAAAGTACGACGGATTATCGTGGCTCAGTATTCTAAAATATCAAATGGACGTGCCCGTGGCTGAAGAAAACGACGACTCGTCTGCCATGATCAGTCTCCGGACGCGGTATCTGACGTCGCTATATTACGTTATGACCCTGTGCACTACTGTAGGGTTTGGAAATGTTTCGGCAAATACAGACGCCGAAAGGATTTTCTCTATTTGCTGTATGCTTATGGGAGGTTAGTCGTTGCTTCTGTCCTTTCTTTATGAATTCAGCTTCTTGAAAACTATCAATGCCAGTTCTCAACCACATCCAAAGGCCAAAGAGTCTAGCCTGAGAAGACAACCGACATTCCGCGGCGTCACCACAGGTTTTCCCTCAAAATGACGTCTGAGAAACGAATGCAGAAATTCCTTGCTGATGACGTGTCACTACCCAGGACTGTTAAAAGTGTTTGATTGGTTTAAGCAAGTTTCTATCGCGTCACGACCAATCAGAAGCACAACTCAGATATGGGTAGTGACACGTCATCACTATTGAATTTTTGCTGTCCTTCCTCAGACGTCATTTTGCGGGGAGACAAGTGGTGGGATCGCGAAAAGTCGGCTATTTTCTCAGGCTACAAAGACCCCAACCTGACAAGGTCGTCTTTTAGATGATGGTAGGGCGTGGGGGAGTGGACTATGCAGACATGATTTTAAGTATTTAGGCATCGTTCTTGACGATAGTCTTAGTTGGAAAGACCATGTTCATTATGTTACTTCTAAGGTTGGTAAAAGAGTTGGTGTCTTAGGGCGCCTTAGAAGGAATATCACTATACATCCAGCTTTCGAGATGTATAATTCATTAATTTTGCCTATTTTTGATTATTGCGATGCTGTTTGGTCCAGCTGCAATAAAGCAGATATGGAAAGCCTCGAAAATCATAGTTAAATCTAAATGTGGTACAACATCCACGGACTATCTTAAATTTCAGAGTTTAGAAGATCGCCGTAACGCTCATATTTTAGGTTTAGTGAAGAGGTGTTTAAATAATAATGTACCACAGTTTTTAAAGAACTATTTTAAGTTGAATAAGGAAGTTATTTCAAGAGAAACAAGAAGAAGCAATTTTATATTCTTACCTGCAGTAAGAACTGAGACCGCCAAGAAAAGTTTTTATTATAATGGCTCAGTTGTGTATAATAATTATTTAGTAAATAAGAATTAGTTTTAATTGTTATACTGTACTATTATTAACTTATAGTTACTTAGTTTCTTATTATTTATTTTGAACTTTTTTATTAGTCTTAATTTAGGGCTGCTATTGATAACAGATATACTTTTAAGTATTCTGAAGGGATTACCCTAGTTAAATAAAGGTTTACTACTACTACTACTACTACATCGAAAATATAGCAAGACTTTTTTTATTTTTAATCAACGTTTTCGTTTTTGTTATAAGAGGGAGTTTAAAAAAATCATAGTCTTTCACTATATATTTGGTTTTGTAATGCAGTCGATTACAGTACAAACCCGCGTTTAAGAACCCACATTTTAAGTCAGCCAAAATAGGTTCTTTTTATACGAAGGAGACGTAGTGTATTTGCTTACCAGAAAAATTAGTGATCTTGGGTTTGGCACTTGATTTACAGTCTTTTTCACAACTGTATTACGATAAGCTTCAAATAACTGATTAGAGCTTATTACGAAAGGTGCATCTCTCGTGGTACAACAATTTCTTGTTATAGAAATTTGTAATTTCAAAGTCAAATTCCTCGGTTAAAATTTTTATCATAAAATAACTGAAACGGTAACCCTCATGCAAGAACCTGCTTGATCTGCCTTGAATTAACAGGTTCTTTTACTTTTGGTTATGAACATGGCAAATTTCTGCCAGCAGGTTAAACCACTAGCTTTATACACGGGTGTTTTTACTGTATTTTGTTTCCTTTTTTTTAGCTGTGATGCACGCAGCCATATTTGGTAATGTGACAGCCATCATTCACGGTCAGTATTCCAGCAACTTCCGGTATAGGAAGGAGTCTCTTCAAATAAACGAATTCGTTCGTTATTTCAAGATTAAGAACCCGCTTGCTCGTAGGCTCAGGGATTACTCACGTCACACGTGGTCCCAAACCAAGGGAACAGATATGGCCAAGGTGAGTATCATGTGATCAGAAATACTTCCGAAGAGCGCTAACTCGTGCTCAGTAGTAGAAAGGGCAAATTTCTTTAAACGTAAGGTGTAAAGACTTTCACATAAGAAAATTACCTGACAGTTAATATTCGCACCTTAGAGCAACTAAACAACTTACAGATGAATGTCCGCCGTTTAACAATATATTATGCGGATACAAACTCTGTACAATATAATAATAAATAGAAGCAGATCATACAAAATTTGCAATTATTGGATGAGGCTGAAAATGCCTTTGTAACGGCTTCGGCGGATAACATCCTTTGATATCTGCTTAGTTCTTCCGAGATCATACGTCATAAGACAGGGGATTTGACGCAATTAGAAACGGGGAAACGTTTTAATAATAACTGAAATTTGAATTGTCTCTCTAAAGTATTTTAGCCACTCGAATAAACTGAAGGACAGCAACAACAATAACAACAAAAGCGGACCATAGCTAATCAGCTTGCAAAGTTAATACGATACCAGAAATCTAAGTAAACAATCACGCAGCTGTTGTACCTTGTGGACAACTAAAGGTTAAACTTAAAAAGACATTTTAGCGAAAACGACATTTACCTCTCCAGCCACATAATTATTCAAATTTTGTAGCGTCGATGCACTTTTTAATTCCATAAGGTGCACAAAACGCTGTCGCTGAAGAGAGACCACATTTTCGTTTCTCGCAGGTTATGGAAAAGTTCCCCGATGGTTTACAGTACGAAATCCATCTTCATATGCACCTGACTGTTTTATCTGATTCGTTTCTGTTCAACTGTTTTGACGACAGCTGTTTGAGAGCGCTAGCAAAAAAAATGCATCGGCACCATCATCTTCCTGGACACCAGATTCTACACGAAGGTGATGACATCGATTCCGTGCATCTCGTGAGAAGAGGAAAGATTGACATCATGGTGCACAACAAACAGTGTGGAACGATAAGTGAGTCTTACCTCTTAAAATTAGCCATAGCTTGCACGGTAGTGCACGGCAGCTGTGGAAACAGTACTCTGCGGGTATCCTGTGCAACGTTAGTTTCCTTTTCAAAGTGTGCAGTGTGCAAGAGCATGGAGCAATGTGGGCGGGAAGGGGAATTGGAGAAGAAGGAAAGGCATCGTGCTTTGTCGCGCTTTCGGATGAAAAGGACTGGAATCAGGTTACATTTAGAAGGCTTTTCTTGATTGTTATTGGTGGGGGTGGGGGGGGGGGGGTGGGGGAGGTTGGAATCCACTGGTATTTCCGCCGTCCTTTAACCTCAGTCATACTTTGTTTAGCCCTTCGAAGCTTCCAAACAAATTAACACCTGTTCTACCTCCCCTGCAGGGCTTCCCAAAATGTCGTACCCCTCTAAATTTCTGCTTTCCCTCTCAAGGTCATAATAGATTAAGCGCCCCCCCCCCCCCCCCCCCCCTTGAAGGCTCCATAGGCTCAAACGTCCAATAGGTATCACAGAAAGGTAGTGCTGAATTATTGTTATCTAAAGGGCGACCTGGGCAAAAAATAAAACCAATTATTATTCATTCAAAATATTTCCCCGATTCTGATTGGCTTAAAGCACACGCATAATTCACCATAACCAGTTACTGATGACCAAATTTGGAAGAATTTTGTGTTTAACGAGGAAATGACGTCAAAAATGCAGCGTTCTTGCAGGTTAATGCACCGTTAACCGAGAAGACCTGGGGACGAGGTTGAGTTGTTTTAGATGTGAAAACAAAAAATGGCGGACATTTCACTCGTTTCAAGAGTAAGAACTAGGCGAAATTATAACTAAAAACATGCCAAGAACACAACTCGAAGGGCGTGATCTGCTATTTGGAGAATATTTGCGGAGCTGAACAACCCCTAAACGTGCACTATCGAAGGTGAACTTAACATCGATGGAGGTAACTATGTTTTATCTTTGGTTTTAAACTAGGAATTATTTTGAATGAATAATAAAACAATTATTGAATTCGGCTTGCGTATCATATGAAGAATAATGGAGATCTCGGAGGGTGTTATCCACCTCGGCCTACGGCCTCGACGGATAACACCCTCCTCGATCTCCATAATTCTTCATAAGATACTCAGCTTCATTCATTAATTGTTGAATATGTCATGCTTAACCGTCTTTACCCTTTGTCTCTTCTAGGAGAAGGTGACGCATATGGGGCTAGTTTAAGGCAAATTTCATCCCGCCCAAGGGCTAAAGTTGCCTTGCGAGCATCTACTTGTGTGGACTGTCACGTGATCAAGCTTAAAGACCTTCATGATGTCTTGCTGTCATACCCTGCTGATCTGCGCACGCAGCTGCTAGAAACAATGGATGCTGCTCACCAAAATGATTTATACGATGAGGTAGTTCAATCATATTTGTCACGATTTCCCTTTCCCCTTGTTTTCGCTGCGTTTTACAATCTTACAAAGCCTATAATAGATAGTTAGGTTTTGTCCACTTGCAGACCGACGGATTAAATGCTTTTCACCAGTTGCCCTAATATGTCACACTTCTATTTATGGCGAGCCAACAACTGCTAAATTCTCCTGAAAAGGAAAAAAAAAATTGGCCGATATCCTGTGAGATAAGGGGTTTAGTCCCTGTTCCCCTTTCCCCGTTTATTGTTAGACCTTCGGGGTCATTCTTAGGGGAACGGAGATGACTTTGTCACCGTATATTGTTATCTGGAATCCAAGACTGTCTTGTTTTACCGTACATGGGGCGACTTTGATGTAGTTAGAGGAAGCATGTTTTAGGTGGAAAGAGTTGAGAAGATTAAAATGTCAAGCGACCGGTTTCGAGCTGATGTTTCTTGAAAATGTTCGTGGAAACAGTGACCTGCGTGTAGTATTCTTCCATTTTCGACGATGCAGATCTCTTTGCGGAACGCAAAAGTTATGGCGGGGGCGGTTCATGTTAAAAAAGCTGGGCTAACGATTGAGTGCTGCATTATTTAACTGTAGTCACAAAATTGGTTTTTAGAGTTCTTTTGGTTCTTTTACAGGATTTAACAAATGGGAACATCTATGAAGCAAACAAGAACGGCTCAAAACCTGGTGCGAAGCGGAAAAATACCTGTACGCACAAGAAAAACCGCTTAATTTCGGATCAGCAATACGAAATGAAACCCATGCTCGGTGTGCGAAGTAGTAAATTAATAGAAAAGGCGCCTTCTCTTGGCTCCAGAGAAAGAGTCGGGAACGGGGACCTTAAAAAATACAAGAGCATATCGTCAGTTGACAATTCAACAGAACTTGCTGGACGCTTTATCAATGTAACACAGTTAGCTGACTTAGGTGCTACTGTTAATGATGAAAATGAACAAATTATAGAACTGACAGTTGAGGAAGAGGAGAATGCTGGCGAGGGAGACCTAAGAGAAGAGGCCCCACAGCATAAACTCAGTGTTGCTAAATCGATTTGCGCCGATTGCAAAACTCAATTTCAACATGATCAGACCGAAGATTTAGAAGAACGAATGGAGAAAATGACATTAAATATGAAGAGACTAGAGAGTCGAATGGAAACTCTGATAGCTCTACTTGAAAGGAGTGGAATTCCTAACACATCTGCTGGCCAGGAAAGAGACTCATGCCAATTTAGAGAACGCACAACTTCAGTCTAACATGGAATCATGAAAATGATCTGGGGAAAGAGAGTGCATGGTAACTTGGGTCCGCAGATCCTGGCACAAACCCAACAATTCGGTCACTAAGGATCGAGGCTAAAGATGCAACACAGCACATGGAAATCCCAGGTCAAACAGTCGCGGCATGAGAGAATGTTGTGATTATTCCGGTTTTAACGGTCACGACTCACATCTGATCACGGTACCTTGCGGTGGAAAATTTTTACATGCGTTAAAGGCGATGTATGAAAAGGTGGCGCGCAAACGTAAAAGCTGAGCGAGCTGAGTCTTAATTTTTACGTTTATATTACGCGCGACCTCCCACGGACATTACCTCTATTTGATATATGTGCGTAGGAATTACGCGACAGTGAAAATACACCTTTACTTTCTAAAACAAAACAAAATTACGTACATCGACCGAAAAGTAAGGATCGGTCATTTAAACGTGGTCTAACCTAGACCGCGGTTTAAGAAATATTTGGACCTCCAGATCTCTTTAGCGGGTCAATTTAAGAACATAAATGCTTTTCTAGTCCACACTTTTTGCTTTAATGAAACTGTTCACGACAAATGGTGCTTAGAAAAAAGGACTGTGCAAACTGAAAATGACTTAGAACGCGGTTTTGTCAAACACTGGTTACACTCCGTTTAAATAACCGGCTCTAAATGTTTGCACGAGAATATTCGCCTTTAGTGGTATCTCTGAAAGCAGTTCAAGCGGAGAGGGTTTTCATAAAGAATGGGAGACGTTTTTTTTCAAATTCATTTAAATTTCCTTTAAACGTTTTTATTATAGAAGCTTGGAAATAATTATTTTGTAATTAAGCATTAAAAATTGAAAATACCGGTGACAATATCGGACAAGAATATTTCTTTCGTCGAAAGATATCACCTACAGTAGGAAGAGAGATTTTTAGCTTCATAACGTATTTATATTACACACTTTTCCGACGCCTTTTTGTATACATCTTAACTTAATTTTATATTTGAAGGTTTTTATAGTTTAAACAATAGCCTAACTAAGAGAAACCGTAAGAGAAGCCTTGGAAGTTTACGTGAATTCTATACACTTCTGACGGCTCGAAGTGTAAAAAAACTATCCTTGCTGATTCAAACAGTCTGCCTAGATACTAAATATTTTGGGAGAACTGTACATCGTGTAAATAACAGAATAAGAAGATATTAAATGTTTCTTGGAATACTTAGTAACTACTGTTAAAAGGACATCCGAATTTCTACCAAAAATTAATGTTAGTTTTTTAGATATATTTGAAAAAATATATTTGAATATAAATACATTTATATTTGAATATATGTCATAGTTTAAATATATTTGAAGCTGTTTATAATGGAACCTTTGGTAGATTCTTTAAAAATGCAACTCTACTTCTCATGCGATTGTTATAGTTTTAGAAAACTTGTGGACCTTTGGCTATTTATTACCACTTAGGATTTTTTATGTGATTTACCGGAGAAGTATCTGCAATAAAAATTGTGTTGAATGATGTTTTTCTGTTTAGGCACATTTTCCTAGTAATTTAATTTAATACGCCACTTCCACATTTCCCATAATGCACCTTATTTGCCTCCCCAAAAATTGACCACTCCAGAAATACCATAACATACCATAATGCTCTTTGTTTGTCACCCCAAAATTTTGCATAAGCATTGTCTTCAGTTTCTCTTGGGAGTTAAAATGACCCCAAGAGAAACTGAAAACAATGCTTATGCAAAATCTTGGGATGGCAGAGTATTATGGTATGTTATGGTATTTTCTGAGGGGTCAATTTTGCATGAGCATTGTTTTCAAGTTCTCTTGGGACGGCTGTAATACCCAGGAGAAATGAAAAACAGAGGTTATGCAAAATTTTGGGGGGTAAATAAGGTACATTATGGGAAATGTGGAGGTGGCGAATACTTAATTATTCTCTCCCCTTATGGGGCTTTTGGGGGATAATGAAACAAAAACTTCAAATAGAACATAACCACGGTTAAGAATTCAAACTTGTAGGAGGCGAACCAGTACCAGTTGGGCTACTTTACAACGTGGCCGAGGATCTGAACTCGGGACTACCGTGAACAAATCCAGCTACCGGTTAGGGTGATACTTGGACTTGGGGCTTCCAGATTACAAGTCCAGTGCTCTAACCACTCGGCCAAGCTGCCTCCGTGGCCGAGTGGTTTCAGTTTTCCGAACCCCAGTTGCAACGCGTTTTAATCTTCGTCAATGGTAATTTTTTGTTCTTTAATTACCTGAAAAATAACACATAAATAGACACTTTGCCTAAGCTCACCGTCCAGCTGTCGGAAGTCGGAAGTCAGAAGTCGGAAGTCGTAAGGAACGTAAGGAGTGGTAAAAAGTCAGAAGTCAGAAAATATGCCCGCTTTCGAGTAGCGGAAAACCAGCTTATTTTGAGCTGGAAACCAATTAAGAAGACCCTCCTCGGCTTTTGTAGCAAACAGGGTGTTTTTATGGACCCGTTAGCTTTAAAAATGACTTTTTCTTCATGCAACAATAACAACAACAACAAAAAAAACAGAGCGCACCTCTACCCAACTTCACGTTAAGTACCCCCTCACCCCCGGGTTGTTTGGATCGGGAGGATATGCCTGTCTAATTTCAAGTTTCCAATAACATTACGTCACAACATCTGATATCTGTCTGTGTGCGACAGATCATATAACCTCTTCATAAGTGTAATCTACAAGACCCAAGAAAAGATTGAACTGCGCTTTTCGCCTGGCACGCTATTTTAACCGAAAACGAGTTAGTTTGGCCTTCTTTTTCAAATCAAAATGGCTCGTTTGTTGGATTTTGTGCTGGTCTTGACGATTTCTATGGTCTATATATCCATTGCTGAAGGTGAGTTGTAGAATTTTTCTTGTATTACTTCAAGATAAAGGGAGCTATTTTATTTTATTAAGACGATCAAGCGCTTTTGTACTGTTGTTTCAACATGGTTTCTAAAACTAGCAAAATGGAATTTTTCTTCCTTTTGTGGCTAAGCCTTACAGGGCGATAGAAAACTCGTTCGTTTTCAAAACGAAATATCAAGGCAGCTTCTTTCAAATGGCAAAATGGGCATACGATTTTTACTCGTCATGCGTTACAAATTGTCATCGCAGCGCTTTTGTGTGACAATGTGTAAACAATTTAGTTGTTTGCTGTTGAGTGCAGAGATTTTGAGAAAAAAAAATGTTTCCTGCGTTTAGAAATAACTACAGCATATACAGCTCGGTGAACTAGACAGTGAAAAAATTACGAGCATGTAATACACGTAGAAGAACGAAATATATGTAGCAGCTCTTGCATAGCATGCGTAGGGTGTGATAAATACTCGTATTTCCTGATCGCATCTTTGTTCCAAGGATACTTTGGAATAGTCGTAATTAATCCGTTTATTTTTAAGAAAAGCGTTTAAGTCAGATTTGCTAAGCTCTACTATAATTACACTAGCCTCTTTTACGTGTTCCGTATGCGTATGGTACTCAAAAGCTCTAAGATCACTCCTCTTCAGATGGGTGGCTACGAATGCGGACATTTTAACAATTAAATTCAAGTGTCTGAAATTCTTCTTTGCGCGATTAAAATAATTTAGGGACACGCCGTCCCGCACGCCACTAGCCACTTCCTCTTCCACGTGTCTCTCATAAAACAAAATTAAGAACGTTACACCACACAATTACAGATAAATGCTTAAGGTGACTCGACCCATTTTTTTTGATGGGGTACCATCCTACTTTGAAGCTCTCTGGTATCCCCACCTTTACTGTTATCGTAAGTCCAACACATAGAATGGATAACATAACATTCTAGTCTGTCATTATACAGCATTCTTGTTCAGCACGCGTGCAATGCAAAGCATGGCTGACTTCCGAATGCTCACCGAGATATGATAATTTAGTATGAGAAAATAGAAGGGATTCCCGTCACGAGTTGGGTTTAATTACTGGCTTGCATTAATAGTAAGTAGATTTAGTGTGTAGCACTTCTTGATTTTTTTGCAAAGGCACAAGAAGCACGAGAATTGATTAAAAATTGTGAGTTAAACCTCTATGTATCACGCGATGGCCTGTCTCACTGTACCAAAATTATCATATCTCGGTGAGCATTCGGAAGTCAGCCAAGCGCGGTCATTGCACGCGTGCTGAACAAGAATGCTGTGTAGTAGAAAATGCTTTTTCGTGAGAGGGACTCTTAAACGCTGACAAACGTTAACAAATAGCGAAAACTATAATTTCTATCTGTTTGCTTTGCTCGAAATCGCGCGCATTTACAAGGCCCTGAAGCGTTTTGCTGACTTGCAAGGACCCATCTGTTATAACGATGCCCAAAATAAAGGGATGAATCTCATCGTTTATTAGATATAATCGTGTAAAGTTTGCTAATCATTTTCGCATAAATTATGACCTAAATTTGGAAACCGCTGAATTTCTCGATTTGGGTCTTTGCGATTTTGGTGAAACTCTGTTCAGCGCAAGGCACTAATGCACACTATGTGTAGCCGAGAGATTTTCACGAAAAAATGGCGGTAACAGCAGATTTTCGACTCAGTCCTGAAAGTGGCGTGGCATTATAACCACGTGACATTTACTCCGATCGCCAAAAATTTTATGTTATATTGTAGATTGATCTATATGTTATCCAATATATGTGTTAGACTTACGATAAAAGTAAACGTGGGGATACCAGAGAGCTTCAAAGTAGGATGGTACCCCCCGCCCCCCCCCCCCAAAAAAAAACACTGGGTCAAGTCAGCTTAATTTTTTTAAGTAAAGGAGTTACTCTAATTTTAATTTTGTAACTGATAAGTAAGGAAAAGGGGGATCACCCGCTTTACATATCTTCTTTTTGAACCCTTGGCAACGTTGAGACTAAGATTGGCAAAAATTGAAAGAATGTGATACAGACATAGCTAAGCTAACATCACAACACAATTAATTAAGATCAACTGCATTTTTCTTTTTCGTATATAATGATTATGTATAGGCCTTCCGATTTGGGTTGGAATTGGAAAAGGACAAAATCGGGCAACCCCCGCTTTTTTTTCTCCTCTCTTCTCGCCTTTTCTCCTCATTTTTCTGTTGCCAGCCTTTTAAAATGGTAATAAAAATCCTGGAGAGGGGCAAAGAAAAGGCACCTCGTTCGTATACCTGCTATTGACAAATTGGTACTTCTTTCACATACCTAGTTTAGAATTTTGCATCCCTTTTAACTGCTGCTGTGAATGCACTGCCTTCAAAATATTAACAACTCAGAAGTTGTTAAGAGAGCCTATCACGCATACGGTATTCGCCCTCTTTCGTGAATACATCCGTAAAACATTTGCTGTATTTGGAATCTCTTACAATAGGTACAATATGGGAAATTCCATGGTTACGCTTCCTTTATTTGACTTGTGGTCTCCGTTATTTAGATCGGATGACTTCCCTTTCTAGGACTTTCTAACAATTGAAAATATAATTTGATCTTGTCCCCTTTATATATGTCTTTCGTGGGAAGGTTCGGTCAACTTTTCCCCCGATCTCATCACCTCACAAAACAAACGAACACACCTTTTCTGACTGGCTCCAATCTCCTGGCTTATTCTTCACCTAGTACCTTATTTGAAGATAAGCGTAATATACCATCGATTCCATGGTACATTTAATTGGAAACGAGGTTATTCTATGGAATTATTGATTGAAATGGAGGCTGCTTTGGCGTTCACGGCTATCACATCCTACTCAGCCTCGTTCAATAATTGCTAACTATTTTTCGACCATATTCCAGGTACGCTGATGTGCGTTTTCTCGCTGAACGCTTGGTTAAGGGAGATTGAATTAATCACCACATGCTTATAATAGGCAAACCTTCTTTACTTATCAGCCAGTTAGCGCGACACCCAACACAATGCAGTACAATGTAAATTACTTTAAAACTAAAATGAATCGCACAAAGTTAGTTTCAATATCTTTTATCCTTGTTACATGGAATGCATTCCTTTTTTTGTAGCGAATTATATGAGCTGGGTGAGTCGATGTTGCTCAAAAGGCCGACGAAAAGCCAGCAAAAGTAACGACCCAACATCATGCAATTCTGATGATCTGGATCGTAGACGATTCAAAAGCTTGTTGGATCGCATCATCTGCCGACACTCCGAGAGAATATGCTGCGTTAAAGAAATCCAGAGAATGAGTTGCGAGAGTGGAAAATACGAAGCATCGTAAGTTTTTAATTACGTATGCTGTGATGTTGACATAAAAGTCTTGAGCGCCTCAAATTCTTAGGCTACAATATATAGGTCCAACTCTGGACATATTTCAGTAGGCAAGGAAGTTGAATATACAATATTGTTCGGTTCCTTTCTTCACGTATGTCTCCAAGGACGTTAGCGTATGCACCCTACGTTCACAAGTTATGCAGTACGGGAGAACACAAGTTAAGGGATATTTATTTATTCATTCATTCATTTATTTGTTGATTTATTTATTATTCTACAGAATCATTAAGTATTGTCTAAACTAAGCAAAATGGACTCTTTAAAAACTTCTTTGATATAGGCCCTTTACGAGAGTTCTCTAGAGTTTTTAAGAACCCTAACAAAATGGATCTCCCCTTTTAAATTTTATTTCCTTTATTATTATTTTTCGAACATGAAGCCCTGTTTTCTGTCTCTAAAATCGGCTCTGTAGGTCCGGTTTCAAGCCTTGCCATTGACTTGTTTCCTTAGACACAAAACATTTCTCCACTATTCAAGTCTGACCCAGGGCCCAGTTGTTCAAAGGCCGATTAGCGCTAATCTGGGGTAATCTGGGTTTTTCTTTCTTTTGGTTAAAAGTATATTTTCGGATAATTTTCTCATTCTGTAAGAGCATCCAATCATCAAATTTTTAGACTAAAAGAATGAAACTGAACTTTGCTTTTAAGCTTTCGTGCGCGAATTAACATTTCGGACTAACCGTGGGTTATCTTAACTCAGCTTTGAACAACCCGGCCCAGGTGTATAAAAGTGTACCAGCGACATACTGCCGGGGGTAACCCTGTGTTGGACTAGCATCCCATTTTTTCGTGGGTAGGGTGGGGGGGGGGGGATGGGTGGGTAGGGAAAGCAGAAATACTCGTTAGTGCTCCATGCTCGGCTACAGAAAGCGGGTTATGAGTTCCGGCCGGGTGGGCCTCATGGCTCGTATGCGCCTCTAACTTTACTTCTCCATTTGTCCCTTTATCATTCAGCCAAAATCGTTCCTGTGATTCGTTCAGACCCTTTGTCGGTGGGGATGACTTCCGAATTTGTTGCGACTGCTGTGCCCTGGGAATCAAAGCCAAAACTGACGACGACGTCTCTTGTTCTGTTGACTTATTTCCTTTTAATGCTGGGAAGACCTCGAGCTCGCAGTGCATAAAGGCTTTTAAACAGTGTTGCAATGGTAAGAAAATATTATAAAATATTTTGCGAGTGATATTTCACAATGAGATATTAGCGTAAATTGTTGCTGACAGCTCCCCCCTATTTTTCCTCCCATTATAAGCCCCCCGAATTTCATAACCTTACCTGCCGTCGGAACGAATAAATTTGAATTATATGTATGATGAAGTTCAGTGGAAAACCATTTGCTTCGAAGCGCTTTTTCTATTCCGATTATAAGCACCGCCCACCCCCCCCCCCCCCCCCCCCCCTTTAAAAGCCCTCTTAAAACCCCTTACGAAGATGTTTAAGCCCAAGGCTCATGAGGGGTAGTTAACGGTATAACAAGATCGCTTCAGTTAATAATAATGATACTTTTCCTGCAAGGGTTTCCATCTAGATAAATAGAACTTAAACCTCAGACCCTTGGTTTCAACTTAGTAGACCGAAACATTAAATTATTTTTTTGGCGAATAATAGGAAACGAAGTAAGAGTGACTCAGAATGGTTGTTCAGTATAGGGCATTTTCTTGATGACATCATAATCGTGTTTCAGTGAGATTTTGCTTCTCGAAGCCATTAGATTATTCAAACTATAGACCGCTTTTTCTTGTGCATGCCTTACCGGAGAAATACACCACGCGAAATTTGGAGAGAACACCAGAAAAACCTCTCAATGTCGAGCTTATTGACTATATCTACAGTGGTCGATTTTCCTACCAGACCTTGAACAGACGGATGCCAAATATATTTTGATTCTTTTAGGATACTAGAACAGCCTTTCATTTGGCACTATTCCATTCAACGGTTTTGCCGTTTTGTTATGTCTCTTCGCCTCTGTACAATTGTAAATCAAGAGAACATTTGGAGGTCAATTTTTGGTGGGATTTTCTTTCCTTGATGACTTATAGCGTACCGCCTAAGACCGCTCATCACAGAGTAGGTTACAATGTGTTACCATTTTCAGGGACATTTTTTCGCTTTGATTATAAATTGCTGCCGTACATGTAATACAAGTCGCCCCATAAGGGAAAATTCAGTTTGCTTGTGGAGTTCGGAAACCTGGGCATTGGAATCTATCGATTACGACGGTCACAAAATCTTTACACCCTGCACATTGTATGCCTTAATAACTCTTGAAATCCTTTCAACGAGATATGATATGAATTTTGTCTTTATAGGCTCGGTGACCGTGAATCCTCCAATTAAAATTCCGCCGAACCCGAAATGTTCTGATAACTTTTGTCGGCAAGAGTGCCGAGACATACCGAATGAAGGAGCCAAGTGTTATTGTCGCAGTGGTTACCAGCTCCAGTCAGACAGAGTCTCTTGCCAGGGTAAGATAACAATGGATGCTCACTTCAGAGTGTTTTATCTTTTGCTAAATATCCCCGGTCCCCCTATTCAATGTTGGGATTCAACAGAACAATTACGGCGGTCACAGTCTCACATCCGATGAGCTAGGAATAAAGATCTATTACTTCCCTGTTTTGTTTTGTTTTTTTTCTTTTTTGCCTTTTTGGGGATGGGGGACGGGAGGCGGGGGGAGGGTGGGGATGTTGTTAGTACGTGTTCTTCAGCTGTTGCGACATCCGCAATCGTTACAAAATTCAGAAGCCGCTAAGATCTGTGACGCCAGTACCGAAATCCGCAAGCTGTCAGATATTCTAAGGTTTTTCATAACTTGTGATTGCCCTATACTCCTTAACGATGTAATTTCTAAAATTTGCGCCAGTAAAGTAAAACACTAACTGTGTATTGATGAAGAAGGTGATCTTCTCCCACATTTATTCTCATCTAATCTGATGTTACAACCAGCTGTGTTGTATATTAAGAGCTCCTTTCTATGCACATTTAAAACCCCCAAAAAAAGAAAGAAAGAAAATTGGAAATTGGAGGCGAAAAGAGTAAAGGGGGAATGAAGAGAAAAGAAACAATAACCATACAATTCTATCAGTTCTTTTTTTGGCATTTTAGGGCCTTACACATTCCAGCCAACTTTAAAATTTTCACTATTTCTTCGTCTTAAAAGAAAGAAAAAAAATAGGAAAATGGGAAAGGAAAAAAATGAGGAAATGAATGGGTGAATAAATAACTAAAAAAAGTGAATGTTTTTCACTATGCAGACATAGATGAGTGTCGGCTCAGAGGTGAAAGCGTTTGTGGTCCTTTAGAAGTTTGTGTTAACTCACCCGGAAGTTATCGATGTGTCAATCAAACAGAAGCGGCGTGCAAGAAGGGAGAAGAAAAACAAGGCGACTCCTGTATAGGTTAGGGGTTCTACTATTATGACTATAATATATTCTTTTCTGCCTGTTTGGTCAAAACATAAAAAAGACGTGCCCATTTAAATTAATATGCTTAAGTCCTTATCACCTTACAGTGTCTAGTATTTTGATAGTCATTTGTTGCGCGATCGACTCGTCCCTTTAGGGCGTTTCGTAGACTTTCTCGCGTTTAATTCATTTCGGGTGGCATATCCGAAACGCATTAGCCGCACACATTAGTGACAAAGCCACTCGCAGATCCACAGTGGGGTACATTTGAGGTCATAAAAGACAATCCTCCACCAAGAGCCCTACAACAGTTTGCCCATTAACGAAGAACCCAATAATGGCTCTACCTGTTCTAATTCATATACTTAAGATTATTTTTTTTGCTTACTTTTTTGTTGGCTAGGAGACTTTTTGAGTGGGTTAAAATTGTGGTTGAGTGTATTTTATATAATATGTACTCATTTCAAACCCTTTTTGTCACGCGAGAGAAAATAAGTAATCTTTTACTTTATGTGATGATTTTATTGTGTGTGTGTTGTTTTTCTAATTTCTTTAGACAAGGATGAATGTGCGACACGAGAAGCAAAATGCCCGCCGTACTCAACCTGCGTGAATACTGACGGTTCATACAGATGTCAATGTGAAAGTGGACGGATACTTAATAATAACAAATGCGATGGTATGATAACCAGTTAAAGGTTGCCAGCCTGTGTTTTGAAACTAAAGAAAAACAAACAAACAAACAAACAAACAAACACTTGTTCTTTAAAAGCATTTTCTCCGATAATGTTCTTATTCCATGTATAATGTAGAGGATCTTCTCAACAAATTGCAAGCCAAGGGAATTAAACTGAACTTGCTATTAAAGCTTTCATATTAGGCTCGATTTCCGCCGTCTCCCGGGTCCGGTCTTTGATCCTCCCCGAAGAGAGACGGCTGGACGCGTGACCCGTTGACCTTGTCTGTGACGTAATTGGAAAATTGATAATTTAGGCGTCTCCGATATCACCTGAGGTGAAACCGGTCTCCAATTTTCTTATTTATTTGGCTCAAAATTGCATCAAGCGCTCCCTTACCCACCCAAATGACTTTCGAAATAGTTTTTTCAGTACATTTCCATACATTGTGAAAAAGATTCTTCGGTACATTTCTGTACACTCCGACATGTAGTTAATTTTCTTTGATCTTCGAATGTTGGATTTCTGTGGGTCCGAACTAACTGATTCTCGGAAGCGGACCAAATTAAATGGAAAAGTTTCTGATTTACCAGACAAAATTTCCAGCGTATTGAATGTTCCTCTGTCAAATATAAACGTGGACGGTTACATCTGTAACGAACACAGTTGTCGAGACCTGAAGTGCCTTGAAAAGATCCTTGAAGATGCTAAATTTCTACAACCACAATCATTAAAAGAAAAGTTCATAACAAACAATCGAACAAAACGTTATGTTCCTTCAGACTGTAGAATTTTGCCTAGTGTCTCCGCGCCGTCGAAATCGCTTCGCCATGCGATGGATCAAGGAAGGACTTTCTGTTTTGATGTGATAATTTCTGCGACAATCTTTGCCAGACGAAAATCTGCAGGCGGTAACATGATTGGCTTAAACCAACAAAGGAAATCGCACGCGTCCAGCCGCTCTTTCGGGGGTGAGTGCGGGCTCATTTTCCCGAACAGCGGCTGGTAATCGAGCCTACTTTCATATCTGAATTCAAATTCCAAAGTAACCCTGAGTTATCTTAACCCAGCTTTGAACAACCCGGCCCTTGCGTACAATCCTGATTCCCATCTTGGTTTATGTAATTTGAATCGCTAGATGTGGACGAATGCTCCAATGGCCAACATTCTTGCCGCCGAGGAACAAGATGTGAGAACACTGATGGTTCATACAGGTGTGCTCCTATCAGACAGTGTCCCCCCGGACAAGAATTCAACGCCCAGGGACAATGCGTACGTAAGTAAAAAGTACCAAGTAAGTTGAAAATAACACAATATGCCACTTCCGTGTTCCAAAAACTCTCACTTTCAAAACTAGGCTAAGTGAAAACCTTTCTTGTGAAAGTGAGTTATATGTGCATGAGAATTTAAAGTCATGTTCATGTCAACGGTTTCGCACTTAGCCTCGCTTTGAAACAGAGGCTTGGGGCAACTCTGAAATGGCCTATTTGATGATAGTATTGTAAGAGACCAGGTGTAATGTTACAGAGACACCTCTCTTTGTGAAGACTTATTACTTTAAGCCAAAACGCATTTTGCGGCAAATCTGTCCCGAAGACATCTCCACTCACAGTTCAACTTGGTGAGTTTGATTAGGCATGTGAATTCTTTCTTTTTTTAGTGGAAGTACACTTAAGCTCGACCGCTCTAGCTAGTTCATCACATGATTATAGACATAACAGGATTAAAAACTCAACTGGCAAGAGTTCAGCCAGTTTGTCTTTTTGGAGACCTGACCTTGCAGCTGAACTAGAGATAACCGAGGAACAAGTGTTTGCGAGTCCAATGAGCCAGTCTAAGAAAAGAATCGTTATTACTAGCTTATATTACACGATATCTCAAATGATTTTATTTATTCCAAATTACTTCTTGGCAATAGTTAAACTACAGCAATTACATTTCTTGTTACAGTGTAAGAATTATTTCGCCCTATTTCATGACTTGTAGGTGTTTTTTTTTTTTTACAATATTACCTAGATCAGTAAAAAAAGAAAAGACTTTCATGTGGTCAAAATCTACTCTTTCTTCTTTAGTTTCTTTAAATCTACAATTCCAAATTTACGATTATTAAATTACAACAAGAAGGGATAATGGAGAGCGGATCTATTAATGATTATCCTCTCCTGCATACAAACATTTCTGCGCGTTCCAACGGTTTAATCATGTTCTAACCATGACCATTTTCTAAAAGTATATAATTTCATTCGACTCATCCAGATATCTCTATAACAAATTTTATCATATATAAAATAAAATGTGATTTACGTGCCTTGAATATAAATTCCTACGTCATTCGATAAGCTTCTCTTTGTAGCAGAGTTTTGGCATCCAGAATATGATTTATTTTTAACTGACCCATAAAGCCAATAGCATTTCTTTAAAGAAATATCAATGGAGAATTCTCTCCGGGGACACAATTCATTTTTCGTTACAATTTTGTCGTACCACCTATTCTTTAGCCCCCTATTTTCTTACTGATACGTGCAAATGATTTTTTTTTCTATTTTTAAGACACGTTTTATGCATTGAGGAAAACGTCTACATAAGAGATGAAACGTTTTGCTCTGATTTTTTTGTATGTTTTTCTTGCAAAACTTCCGCCAATTTGGAATGGCTCTCTGCGAACTAAAAAGCCGACGTCTCTGCTCGATCTGATGGGCCAGTAAAAATGTGCTATTTTTATTCTTAAAAATATACAATGTAATTCCCTAATCCTGACTACTGCTTTAATAATAGGTCGTAGAAAAAAAACAGCAATTCGAAGTTCAACAGATGACAGACTGAAATGGTTCCCACCACTACTAATTCGGTCCTACGTCGGTGAACTCATCTTTAGTTTTATCCCCTTCTTTCTCCGTTCTGTAGTGATCCCAACAAAGCACTTTGTTGTTATAAAAATGAAAGTTCTCGCCCACTCTGAATCTTTGTCTGCAGATCTGACACGAAAAGCATTCGATGTGGTAGGCGTTCTTCCCTGCTCTCATAACAAACTCAAACGCGGCTATTTGTTTGTTACACGCCGAGCAAACACCAGGAATTCCAAACAATCTACCAATCGAGAAAAGAAAATTGATTACAATTAGCACTGAATTTAAAATGAAGATCGTTAGAAAGCAAGTGATTTACGTAAGGCTTTGATTTACAGCCTTATGCGCCTTTTAGCAAGCAGAGACACAATGATGATGATCATGATGATGTTGAATGTAATGATGGTGAAATCTCTGATTTTACCAAAAAGGTTTGCCTCTAAAGAAACAAAATTACGGCACTAAGTCGGTGGGGGATTGAAACGCGAAAAATAGTTATCGTTAACTGAGGTGGGAGGTTCAATCAATTGACCACCATTAAGGTATTCAAAGCTGACATTAGGGTGGCCAATTCATCTTGTTGACACTGCTATGAGGGTTTCAATGGAGTGGCGGCATTTACAGTTACCGTTAAACTTATTGGAAAAACCTGAAATATTTCAGGAATAACAATTAATGTGTTATTACCAATCAATTAAGACAAAGCGCTTCTCAAGCCAGCAGGCTACAAAACCAAACAGACAATTTTGTTGCTTGCGGTTTAGTTTTCTCACTTCCTCGTTGCCTTTTTCTTTGTAGCGGTCTAATATTCCAGAAATATTAATGGTGGTCACGGTTTTCTGAGTTTCGCTGTAATTTATTTCTGTAAGTACAGTCAGACTTGAAAAGAGGAAAAAGAAAATGAAGTCCGTAAAAGTTGAAAATCCAGTTTCCACTCTAAGCACTATAAATTTCTACACCGTCAAGAAAAATCTCTCAGCGCTCGAAAACACTTTTTGCGGTTCTCTTTTTTCCCTTTAGTGTCAAGCATTTTCTTTTATCTAAGCCCAACGAATAAGATATGTGGTAGTTTACAACTAATCCTAACCCTTTGAGACGGACCCTCTGAAAATCCGCACGCCGTAGTTGACTTCGATTAACACGAATCCGGTAAACTCGGCTGACTCGGTTGGGGTAACCACACCAGTCCGCCCTCTCATTTTAACCTGGATAATGGATTTGAGGTTTTGAAGACGAGAAAGTAATAAGGAGAAATTTCAACAACTCTCAACCAGCCGGCATATCCAATTTCAGTTAATAAAAAGGCCTTTTTTAATTGTAATTGTTATCTTAAAGAAGTGCAGGTCATGCTTAATTATTCATCGATTCTTTTAAGTATCTTTTAGTGACCTCAACTCTTAATTGATGAAGAAAATGTAAAAAAATAATTTATAGTAATTTAAAAAATGAAGGGGAAAGGAAAATCTCTAAAATTTTCAGCTTCAAATTCTGGTGGAACTAATGATTTTGACGTCGCTCTATCGGATCAGAATCTTTGATATACCGCGAAAAAAATAATTATTAATAGTTTTTTTTACGTAAAAATTAACACCCTTGTTTCTCGGCGGCTCCCTGCTTGGAACTTTCATCAAGCGACGACTGGAGTTCTCGACTGGCTGTACATGCCACTGTGGTTATACGTGATCCTAAATCTTAACAAAAATCATTAAATCCTTTTTGTAGCGGAATTTGTAAAGGCATTCTTGGCTGTGAGAATATGTCGAATTTTTTGGCGACTTCAAGAGCAATTTCGAGTTGAACGACAGAAAATGTTGCATTTTTTTTTTCTTAAGCTACGCTGCCGCATAATTTAGCTATATTTTCAGATTATTCTAAAAAAATGTGACCAAGACTCCGGCGATAATTACACTGCTCTTTTGTCAATACTAGACAAATACACTCTGGTGGTAATAGTGGGTCAAGCAAGCAAATACCGTTAATTTTAACAATAGAAGCAGACTGAAAAATTGATTTCATTCAGCAGTATGAGGGTAAAATCGCGTTTCATCTTTAAGAATCAAACGATAGTACGTCAATTTACATAATAGGCAGTGTGCTGTCCTCTGATACATGATCTTCTGTGGTAATTCGAAGTGAAACATTTCATTCCGTACATATAATTCTCCTCATCGAGGTGATGCTTAAAAGCATCACCTCGAACTCATAATATTTTTTCTATGGTATTAAACATAGGAAATGTCGTTCCTTTGAGGCACGTTACGACTATTTCCTCGTTGGCTTAAGGGAAAATAAATTTGTACTCAGTGTAAATACTAGAGGAAAGGATCTGGAGTGTACTGATGTACGATTCATTTAACTGTGTATGGCCAAGAACACCCTTTACGCGCAGTAAATTAACAATTAAGAGAGAAAATAAAACAAAACGATCAAAGCAAGAAAATGTCAACCTCAGAGAGCAAGTATAAAACTCAAAACTAACATGAATATTAGTCTTGATATCTTGATTGCCTATCGCTAACGAACGAGTTGTAATCCGTATTCATCTTTGTTATCATTTTTACACTTTTAATTCCCAAACTAATCACCTCCTCATTTGTCCTTTGCCAAATGTTTTTAACCAATTCTTTTGTATATTTAATGCCATTTAGCCAATTATAATCATAGTGGGGTAGGGGAATGGGACTTACCGATCTGTCATATTTCGAGCGATCATTTCTCCTATAATGTTCGTACGTTCATTACTAACCTCAAGTAGTCTCGCTTGCAGAGGATAAGGTTTGCCTTACTGTACAGCGTCGAACCAATATCACCGAGTTTGCATTCACAGCAATTGCATTTTAAACACCCCTCGTGCCAGTACATTCCCAAAGCTTCTAACAAGAAACGGTCAGTTATGGGCAGTTTGCATCCACTACAAAGATGTTTGCTCTGTTGGTCCTTTGCGAGCTCAGTGCTTTCTGAGGCTGGGAAAGTAGCAAATAAAATAAACACGTATTAGCGTGCGTCGAGTTAGAGATATAGATATTTGTAATTTTCGCAGAAATGACGGCTGCGTTTGTTGCCTGGCTGTCGCCAGCGCTTGTTTTAAAATTGAGGTTTTATGGAAATTTTTCGAAGCTCAGCAAAATTTACGAGGGGATTATTCGATTTCCATGAGCGATGGTAACAATTCAAATGAAAGCGACGTCCGATCTTACACGTTGTTCATGTTATTAAACATTGAGCTCCTAATCCTGTATTTCCGCTAAACGTATGAGACAATTTAGTATTACGTTTAAAATCAGCCATGATATTCTAGAACAAGCTTACCCATATTTTCCTGATAATCGGATAAGTTCTCTCTTATGTTTGTTGAGGCTAGATGTTTGTCTTGTTTCTGTGTAAGCTCAAACCACGACAACCCTCAACCAGAAATAATTTCCAAATCCATTGTCTCCCGGTATTTCATCAGTCTTATTCAACGCTAATGATTTCTGGCCGTGAAATAACAAAAACACTGCTATTCCGCGCGGTAATTACCTATAATGACGCGAGTTTTTCTATTGGCCAAGATGAGCTAAATAAAACAGGTAGCCATGTGAAGTAAAAAGAAAATCATTGTAATTATCAAACGCTATAAGCTAGTTGGAATAGATGGAAAGTTAACCAAGTAAGCGTTCTCATTAAAGTAATCAGTGCAATAAATCGATATTTTCAGGTAGATAAAATTCGGTATCAGTGCAGGGAATCAAAAACTGCGCAGGCCTTTTAAAAGATGAATTTGGAGTGGTTTTACGTAAATAGGAAAATTGCAGTTTTAAGATTAATCTCTCAACAGGAAAGAACGATCGTTAATTGGCCAGCTGTCCGTTCGTAGTTTACATGCAAATTCTTTCAGGCAATTATCATGAAGTTTTTGTTTTATATGGCTAATGACTCCCTTTACTTTTATCATGACTGAAAACACTTTCAATTGTCGTAAAAATATATAACAATTAACGCAAGTAGATATCGCCTTAACTTCAAACGTATTTTTATTTTTTAATTTTTTTGGATATTATCGTCTGTTTTTGCCCAACCATATTCGAACTTTGTCTTTCATTAAAGATAGCTTTTTTGGCAGGATGTAATTAATATTTGAGAGCATATAGGCGGGGAGAGTTTCTATCCTCTGGAAGTAATTTAGTTTAAGCGACACGATAATTGCTTTCTATTATGAAATAACAAAAAGACCTTTTAGGAAGAGTTGAAGCGATGAAATTTTCTTGCCACAAGGCAAGCACAACTGGTACCAAAATTGAAACAATAAAACAAACTTTCCTCACAAAACAATAACAGAGGCGGTTTCAAATTAATTGTTTTTCTGCTGGGACTATACTGCCGGGGAAATGATAGATTTGCAGTGCTCATCTCGGGTGATATGTTAGCTCTCTAAGAGATTTTTTAAAATTCCAGTACTGAAAATTTTTTACTTATTTCTAAACTGAACGGGAACAATTGAAGATCTGCTTTATTCTTCACTCAAAGAAATTGTACTCGCCATTGACGATAATAAATAAAGTTATTAATCAACTGCAGGTTCGATCCACATGTCTAGCATTCTGTCATTTTTCAAGTTCTGTTTCAAGATTCTAAAATCTCCGATAAACGCGCTATCTGTTGGCTGCGTAAGGCCCATCACCTTGAACTGGGTTCGTAACAAACTTGGTCATCGCAACGGAGTTTTCATCCAAGGCAATTTATCTTGAGTTCATAATTTAAATTTGCGATGTCTTGAATTTCTGAACTAACAATGCAAACCAATCGAGTTACCACTATTTTCTAAGGGAATTATTCTATTATTATGTTTAGGAGAAGTTTTATAATTCAGTCTTATAAAAGTAGTTTGAGTTTGATCTCAGTCTTACAACTAAGTAAGCAATTGAAAACGTTTAATGCATTTTCTTGTGTTCCAATTAATACAAGCACGCGCTTTCGATTAGTAATCTCATTTAAACAACACGGCAGGAAACAAAACTTGTTTTTCGTTTAATATTTATAGTCATATTTTCTACTGAGTGGCCCTCGAAGGCCCTAATTTTGCAATAGGAATTCAAATGTGGGCCGCCCACAAAAAAAAATGTTATCTTTGATGCATCCTAAAGCTACTACTTAAATGTTGGCGATTACGGCTTTAAAAGGTCTTTTTTTTTAACTTAACACTCTTCGTTGTAGAGGGAATTTGTTCTTGCATTAAGTAATTGTATACCTCGTGTCAAAGTTAGCTAAAGTTTGAAGAGATTTTGCGTAGTTTAAAATTCTATTGATATAGCTTGCGAAAACATCACACGTTAATCTCTTACACTGTTAATCTCTTATACTTAGTAGCTCATAGCCTTTGGTCGAGTCAATGCAAAAGATTGCGTAAAGTAGTAAAAGCAGAAAATATCTCCTCAAAAGCTTTGAATTCAGTTCGTAGCATTTACTGGGATAAGAGTTCTATTGTGAAAAAAAAAAAACAAAAAAAACACTGAGGACGTACACAAAAACAATTAAGACAATGCAATTCGAACATTTGGAAGGAAACATGTATAAGCATCTCAAATGAGCAGCTTTCTTTATTGTTGTTAGCCCTGTGGGGCATGTTGTTACAGATTGTCATATTAAAGCCTTGAACACTGAGCATAAAGAAGTTTGTGGTGAAATTAACTCCTAGCCTAAGGATATCTTGTAATTTTTTTACAAAGGAAATGCGTCAGAAACATAAGTTCCTAGTGTTAATTTTCCCCTATTTTGCATTTCAATAGCCGCGAATTGTAACAGTTTCAAATAAATTTCGTTATTGTCTACAATTGTTGTTAATATATTACTCTCTTTGGATGTTGCAGCTGATGAACTGTGCTAATCGATATCCGGCGGGAATTACTGGTTTTTCTAGACAGTTTAGACCATAACACCCCCACTAATCGTACGATTTTGTCTGTTCAGCCTCCTTCACTTGCGAATCATTGCGTACTTTTAAACCGAGGAGAGCTGGGTACGAGTCCTTGTATTTTGGGATGAACAACGCGATGACCACATAGTCAGATCCAGGGCAGTCAGATCACATCGAGCTTTGAATGCCTGTATCTTCGTTCAATATAGGCCCTATAAACACCAAACTTGAGAGTTTTCCCGAACCCCAATGTGATCTCTCTTACTATGTGTGTCTCGTTGTGTTTATCCCATAATTAACGGACTCGTATCCAGTCCTGCTAGCTTTGAAACTAGGTAATGAATTATGCGTAACAGTGATTTCTCGTCTTATTAGTATGCTCGAGGTCTAACCGTTCTCACCAAACCCGAGATAGATTAGACAAAGCTTTATTCATTCTTCATTCAGTGATCGGTAGTTAATAGGTACGCAATGCGTGCTTGAAGTAATGGTACTTGAATTAACGATTGCATAACGAAATTTATAACAAATATCAAAATATCCAGGTAAATGGTTTACGCCGAGTAAAAGAGAATGTTATACAAAGCAGTTGACATTTTTTCAGTAATGATGACATCCCTCCATCCAGGATTTTGTACATTTCGATTTTCTCTTTCTGACTTTGTGGGTTAACTCGTTCTTAGCCCCACTCGGTTTGAACTTAGGCAGTTCTCGTCAACAGACCCTTAGGAGTTACGGCTGTGCATCTCACTCGTTGCCAGACTTCGACATAAAGCGTGCGAAACTGAGGAGAAAGTTGAGGGGGCGTCTTCTCTCTTCCTTATTCCCATAACCTCTTGCTCCTCCATCTAGCACTTCCATACCCTGCGCATTATAAAGACAACTGGGAACGAGCCGGGATGAGCATGACCAGAGGTCATGCGCAATAAAAAAGAGCTCTGGGCAGAGTTGTTCGAAGGACGATTAGCGCTAATTCAGGGCTAGTTACCATGGCAACCTATGTGTTCTGTTTACAGCTAACTTACCTCGAACAACTAGGCCCTGCAGTCCGGAATGACTGAAGATAAGCATAACGTGATTTCCGCAGGCGCAGAAGCATAAGATTTTCACGCTGCTGACAAGCTGACAGTTTTTTCGTTGCTTGTTCTTGTACTTAATAAGCGCAATTACAATCACACGAAGAAGGTTAACCCCATCCAGTCATGTGTAGCCTTTAGGGTAGACGAACAGTTCCCTCCCAGACGTCAAGTGTTTGTAACTGTTTTTTTCACCCAAAGGCTCTCAAAATGGTTTTAGAGCAAAACTAACCAAGCCTCGTGATTCTTATCTAAAATTCGTCTGCGCCCCGGCCTGGGGGGGAGTATGGATATTTTTTGCTTCTTCCGAACAAGGGGGGACTTTGGACGCCCCCTCTATAACTTGGTGCGGTTATTTTCTTTCTATTATGTATATTACTCTATCCTTCAAACACTACGTTTTAGCTACTAGAAGACATTTTTTTGCTATCCAAACACTCGTTTATAATAGTCCGACATCTATATTTTATTACTATCCAACAAACACTACCTTTTAGTTATCATATATATCTATAAATGTTTTGCTGTTGAAACACTTCCTTTTAAATATCGGATATGTAGTTCTTTTGCTATCGAAACACTTCCTTTTAAATATCAGATATCATAATTCTACTTTTTTGCTATCCAAACACTACCTTTTAAATATTGGATATCTAAACACTACCTTTTAATGGCTATCCAAACACTAGTTTTAAATATTGGATTTCTAGTTTTTTGCTATCTAGACACTACCTTTTAAATATCGGATAACTAGTTTTTTGCTATCTAAACACTACCGTTTAAATATCGGATATCTAGTTTGCTGCTATCTAAACACTACCTTTTAAATATCGCATAGAGCGGTTTTCATTTGAGTGTCGAAAAGTAATTGGTTTTGCACTTTCTACACGATGCGATTGGCTTAAAAGATTCGCGCCACCTTTTCATCCAATCAGAAGTAAAACCAAAGCCAATTGTGACGCGCTCGCACGATTTTCCCGCGCTTTGCGTCAGCCACATGTAATTACTTCGAGTTTTGATTGGTTCAATGTATTGTCTGTGTCCTATGTGATTGGCCAGAGTAATTACTTTGGTTTTGGTTTTACGACACTCAAACGAAAACCACTCTATCTAGTTTTTGGCTATCTAAACACTACCTTTTAAATATCGTATATCTAGTTTGTTGCTGTCTAAACACTACCTTTTAAATATGGGATATCTAGTTCTTGCTATCTAAACACTACCTTTTGATGGCTATCCAAACACTATGTTTTAGCTGTCTGACATCTAGTTTAAAGCTAACCAAACTCTAGCTTTTAGTTTTGAAACATCTAGTTTATTGTTATCCGATCACTATCTTTCAGCTACTTGACGCATAGCTTATTCCTATCTACTGTGCTATTCATTTTTCATGCAATAGCTAGTTTACTTTTATCTAATTACTAGTTTTTAACTATGTCAATGATGTAATTATCAGCAAAACCCTGTCTGAAAACTAACTTCTTAGCCGATGAATAGCTAGTTTTACTCTATCTTATGTATATCTAAAAGCTAACTATTTAAGCAACCAGGAAATTTCATTTTTAAGATATTATTAAGATAGCCTATCTGCATGGTTCCAAATAACTAGAGATTAGTTATGATTAAGAATTGCTTAAGATAGTAATTAGTTAATAGTAGCTATACGGGGCATGAAGATAGGGATAAACTAGAAACGAGATAGCTTTTATATAGTTTCACTAACTAGCTTTAAGATAGAAAAAAGATAGTGTCTCATTTCGTAAGGGTTCCAAAACCGCTCATGATTGGGCTACCAAAATTACAAATCTAGGTTAAATCTTATTGACAAAATGACGTCATTATGAATTCATTGTTAAATTTATTAGTAAGATCCAAAGAAAATCCAGAGGAACGCCTGTGAAGGCGCTAACCCTGTGGAACCGGGTTGCCGAACTGTGCAGCTCCGCGAGAGGCCTAATATTTTTTTCGCTCAAACTTGTAAACCTGGTTTAATCTTCCTCAGTTGGCGTACTTATTGTTCGTGACTGCTCGCACAATTCACTGTCAAAAAAGAATTTCTTGCAATCCTCGGTTATTCGGTGTAACTCGGCACTCAACAGTTTCCTAACTAGTTTCCGCATTTGAGTGTTCGGAAATATCGTTTGAAATTTTTTGTCTCCTTTCCTTTGTCCTTTCAGCTAAGAGATTGGATATTTGTACCAGAATCCAGTGCGGTGCAGGATTTATTTGTGACCGTAACAATCCCCGTCAGCCCTGCCAAGGTAAGCTAAAGAAAGAAATAATTTTGCTATTTAAATTTTATCTCTTTTCGGAGTGTTTCAACCAACGCTAGTCCAGAGGCTTCTTCCCCCGCTTTTTCGCTGCTTTATGGATCAAGTTTAAAGAGGAAGAAATGATTTTAAGCTAGGGCAGTATAAGTGTAGCTTTGTCTCGCAGTTTAGCCAATTTTGAGTAGTTTGGCAACAAACTGAATATAATGTAAACTTTATCGCTGAAACAGTGGAAAAAGGTATTTAAAAATAACACAGTGCATTTTTGCGTGTAGAATCCGGAATCCTGGACTTTGGAAACGTAGTTTAGCTTAAGGAATCCGGAATCTAAATTCCATTGCAAACAATCCGAAAAACAGTATCTGGTATCTGGAAACCACAGCTTGGAATCCAGAATCTAAGAGTCTTTTGGTTTGCTTTACATGTGGCCAGACTGACACACTTTGTTGTCGTGAAGCCGTTCATGTAATGGTCGAGTCATTTAGGTTATTTCTTTGCTAAGTTTCACAGTAAGTAATTGTCAGAACTAAGCAAAATGGATACAACTGCGGTAACGACGTCCCTCTTACCCCACGGTATAAATAAGTAAGGCGTCGATGGTATTTTTTGTTACTAGATATCGACGAGTGCAAGTTATCGCCTGCTAAGTGCAAAGCAAGTGAGACCTGCATCAATTTCATCGGAACTTTTCAATGTCGAGGTTAGTACTGGCCCGATCGAGGAGACATTTAAATTTTTAGTCGTACGAGTATGCAATTTGTTATTTGTTGGATACAGACTAGTCGCCTGCGCAACCGTTTCTGGACATCATCAAACTAGTAATATCCTCACCGCATACTAGTTACCTCATCGCGTAATATTAAGTTGTGAGTAAAGTCCAAGACTGCTGAGACAATAGGCATACAACGCGGATAACGCTGAAGTTGTCAACCGCCCCCAGTGGAGGTGGGCGGTTCGCGAAAATTGACCGTGGTCCAGGAGTACCGATCATTAACATGGCCACGTTTTAGGCAGCAGGGCCAAATTTGTAGTCAAGGGGCGTAAAGCATTATAACCGTTACACGCATGCGGGATTTCGAGGGAATGCGCACAGATTATACAAAATTGCTGGGATGAGCTAATTAATTATGCAATGAGAATAGAGAACGTAAGGGAGCGCCCTCTTACGCCCAGGTTAAACGTCGAACTTCACTTGCGACTAATAACTTAAGCAAACTGTATTGTCCTGTTGTCTATGTTGAAAACTTTAAATTTGACTACATTACGTCATAGTTAATCATCACAGTAGTCAGAAATACAGTCAAACCCCGTCTTACGGACACCCGCTTAATATGGACACCTCATTGTTACGGACATGCAGTTTGCTTTGTCCCGGAGGAAAGAAATAAAGACATTTTCTATAACCCCTTCAGTGTCCTTATTAACGGGGTTTGATCCTATGAATCTTAAAATATTTAAATTTATTTGATCTTACTTTTTAACTTAACGGTACTAGTCATGAGAAAATTGTACACTAGCCGTATGGCTGAATATATTTCCAGGTTAGATAAAATGTGCTATATCATATCATGTCTTCTGCAAATCCTCCAGACCCTTGCAAAGATGTGGACTGTGGAGCAGGACTTAAGTGTGCACCGTTAGGGAGATCATACAGTTGTTTAGGTAAGAAGAAAAAAAGGCTATGTGCTCTGGAAGAAAAACAAACAACCAGTCGGTTCACTGAAACCGCGTTTACACGGAACCGTGGGAATTCCGTTGCAGATTGCAGCACTGTTTGCCGTTCAAAGACTTGCATGGTTCCCGCGGGTCCTGTGTATACCATGCAAGTTTTTTCCGTTCAAAAATTTGTCCAGACCCGTGTAAACTAGGTCTGAGGCTTGTGCCGTTCTTGGTCTTTGAGAACTCGGTGGTTTGGTTCCACCTTACCCCGTTGGCATTGTGAAAAAATATGTAAACTGCACCAGTTATACTTGAAACGAAGAATGTGTGGCAAGTCAAGGACGTTGAAAATTCCTTACCTGAGGTTAATAACATATAATCAGTCACGTCTCCTAAGGTGAATATTTCTTTATAATCATCAAATCGCGGCCATCTTGTAGCCGCCAGCTTGAAATACATTAACTTATTAGTCTATTTATTCTTCTTTTTATCACTTTTTTATTGTCCGCCATGCTGGTGTCCCTGAATAATGTAAAGTCGACCATGATGGTGTTCCAAACCAGTCCTTTTTCTCATGTAAAAACTTCCTTTTGTTCCAATAAATTTGCATTGCTGCCGGCCGCGTGAGTGGAAAGTGGTTACATCGCCCCCCACTTCTTCCCCCTTCGAAATTTTGCTTGACAAAGTTGCTAAAAAAAAGCTATATCTTTCTAATCGCGTAGCGTTGCATTTTCTTTAGATATAGACGAATGCAGACTCTCTCTGAACAACTGCACGGGTGACCATGAGATCTGCGAGAACCTATATGGTGGTTACAACTGTAGATGTCGCGATCAGTTCGCAAGGAACCAACAAACCAAGAAATGCGAGCGTAAGTTTTTTTGTAGATCTATATGTCTACTTTTACACGTTTCCGTCTGGTTTGAGCTCAGGTAACTGGACGGCTATGAAACTGAGAGGACGGCAAAACGTTTGCGTGTGACAAACGTGACTGGGCTATTACTGGCGAGTTTTTTCCTTGATATTCAGTTTACGATACTAGTTTTGGTCATTTCCAAAAAGATTTGTTTAAAGGAAGGCGAAATTTGGCGGAATTATCACGTAAACGAGGCTTACTGTCTTGTTTGCTCCGGCGTCCTTTTGCGTAAGTTCAATAGTATTGAAGGGGGACAGGTTTACACGTAAAATAAACTTTTCAAGTCCCGTTCGTATTCATCTGTCTTTTAGTTCGATCGACGATCCTTAAGGCGGTCTAGTCTCTTTCCTCCGCCAAGGCTTCTTTGTGCCCCTAGGGGCCTGGAAAGAAGCAACACTGATGCGCACTGGAGTCGATGGGCAGTTGAGAGAAAACAAGATTTCTCTCTTCTCATCGTCCTCTACGCGCTCGCTACTGTTTCTTTTTTTCATTATTTCATTCTCTTATTACTTAGTATGGAAAGCCTTTTGAGAGGAATAAGCAGTTTGTTTTGTGTGCCATAAAACTGACCCGGGATTTTCACGGTGGAGTTCAAGAACTCTTGAATCTGACTAACGCATTTGCGCGAGAAGTGGAATTAAGTATGTAAAACTTGTGCTGACGCGTCAAAACCTTTTTACTCTTAAATCAACCCAAGTGTTTCTCAGACTCCTTTCCCTAAGTTTCTCGTAGTTTTGGAGATGAGAGTTTGTCTACAAAGTAAATGCTACTCAGTTATCTTTGTTTTTCGGTCTTAGATTTGACGCGTCACAAATTATGTCACCTGGCCGTGCTCTCTGTGCCAAAACTATACCAGTCTTGAAAATAGAAAAGAATGTTATTTGTTATTTCTCAGGTTCTAACGCTTGTACTGGAGTAAACTGTCCAAGTGGCTACAAATGCCATGTCATAAATGCAAACAACTTTCAGTGTAAAGGTTGGTACATATAATGACCTTGAAAACGATGTAATCACGACCCCATTTTGGGCTATTTCATTGTAGATATCACGGCAATGATTCAGAGTAAATAAATATTTATTGACTGTCTCTAAAAGATTAGGCTTTTAGAGGGAGAGCGTTTAAACATTTTTGAAAAAATATATGAAAACAAAAAGGATTTAATCTTCTGAAAAGATCACGTGATCTGCATTAGGCTGAACTAAAAGCACAACGAACGAATAAGATTTATTTTCGACTTTAAACGAACGTCGTTCGTTGGTCCATAAGTGTCAAATCCACGTCCGCAAGTATGTTACGCTTAAGAACTGTCTTTTGGATGTTATGAATTTCGATCTTTAATTTATGACAAAGCAGACAAAGCACAAAGAAAATGCCTTTATCATCTGGTCACAAGGTTAATTCAATTTTCCTTCCATTTTAGACATCAATGAATGCGAAGATTCTCCTTCACGTTGTCAGGCCAATCAACGTTGTGTCAACCACCCTGGTGGTTATTACTGCACGTGCCATCAAGGATACCGACTCAATCGCCTCACCGGCACTTGTCTAGGTTACTGATTCTAATTTTTGTTTCTTGTTTGTTTGTTAGTTCTTTTTTTTTTCTTCTCCACCCATCCATTTATCCACCCTACAATACATTTACTCAGCCATCCATTCATGCATCTATGACATCTATCCATCCATCCATCCATCCATCCATCCACCCATCCATCCTTCTTCCCTTCCTTTCTTCCGTTTATCTGTCCGTCCGTCGGTACATACATTCACCACTCCTTTTTCTTCGAATACCTACCTACCTATATTACCTACCTACCTGCCTGCCTGCCTACCTACCTAGGCACCTGTCTACCTTTCTACCTATTTACCTGCCTACACCTAACTACCTACCTGTCTACCTACATACTTGCCTGCCTGCCTACCTACCTACCCACCTGTCTACCTTTCTACCTATTTACCTGCCTACACCTACCTAACTACCTACAAGTCTACCTACCTACCTACCTACCTACCTATTTGCCTCCCCGCCTACCTACCTACCTAGCTACCTACCCGCCTACCTACCTACCTTCCATCCATCCATCTATCCATCCATCCATCCATCCATCCATCCATCCATCCATCCATTCATCCATCCATCCATCCATCCATCCATCCATCCATCCATCCGTCCGTCCGTCCGTCCGTCCGTCCGTCCGTCCGTCCGTCCGTCCTTCCTTCCTTCCTTCCTTCCTTCCTTCCTTCCTTCCTTCCTTCCTTCCTTCCTTCCTTCGTTGTCTTGGTCATTTTCTATTTTCCTCGTTCAATTTCTGCTACTCCTTATTTCCCGGCTTAACCCTTTCCCCCTCCTAACCAAAGTTGGCTGACACTATAAAGCTAAGTGCAGCCATACATACTGAAATAGTGTTGCTGCATCCCTTTCATGCTAATGGCTCATAATGTCACCTTATTTCACTAACTATTTTGGAACTTTCCACAGCAAAGTACGGCACAACACAATTGATGAAATTAAATTCTGCTGCACTGCAAAGACGGTACATTAAGTGATCTACTCTCTTGCGGAGGAAAAATCCGACACTCGATGAAATGACCCTTTGTTCCGTAATCATAGATGTATAACTTTTTTGTCCAGATATCGATGAGTGCGCCGAAAGGAGATCAGGATGTAATCAGATTTGTGAGAATACAGCCGGTTCATTCGTGTGTCGTTGTAGGAATGGTTATCAAATGCATTCCAACGGACAAACTTGCAGAGGTACAAGACCTGTATACAATGACTCCGATTAAGTACTTAGTGTATTTCACCTATTAACTACGCCACAGTGTAAACTGGATTGGACTCTTGGACCTGTTGGACCCAATTCTTTGACCATTTTTTGGACTAGTTTTTGGATCATTTTTAAAGCATTTTTGTAGGCAAGGGTTACTTTTCAGATGGAGATCAGGAAAAGTGAGGTATTAACATCTAATTACGCCCAGTAAACAACATCAGATTTCTATGAAACCAAAGTTGTCGTAATGAATTAGATGTTATGCGGAAATCAGCTCCTGAAATGCTACAGATCCACCCTAACACTGAGCAACCATTGCAATTGAGTTTTACGTAACAAGCATCTGCAGCTGCCTCGCTAGGAGATACTAGCGGGGATGGGGAGATGAGGGACGGCTATATTCTCAGGCTGGTTGTTACGATAATATTCTTAAAAGGATTATAAAGATTAGAAGGTCATCAAAAGTAGTTTCGACCTTTGATGAGCTATGGCTCAGCTAGAGGGAAAAAGAATACAGACCCTGGGGTACTGGGTACTTCCTTATAGCATAGTAGGCTATTGGGTATGTGCCGCTGGATGGGGTCGCATTTTTTCACGACTGGATTGACTATTATGTGGTGCATTTTTATAAGAGTTACTAGAATGGGGTCAGAGAATTTAGGTACGTAGGGATTTAAAAATAGTTAGATTTACAGTACATTAAGGTTAACAAATGTGTCAGGTCATTTCAGGATGACCAAGTTAAAAGGCTTTATAAGGTAGATGCATAAAAAGAAAGTGACTAAGTTGGGATCGCGAGAATTACTTATTTTCCTAAAGTGGCTAAGATGGAGTCTTTGATATGGCCACAGAATAGACTATCGGCCTCATGGGCTATTGACTCAGAGGCCATGAGGGCAAGAGGAATAACTGGTATAGTAAAATCCACTGAGTTAGTCAAAAATATCGAGACAAAACAACTTTTAATTAACTAGTTAAAGGTAGACTTTAATCCTTTTTTTGCCGCCAAAAAGCCGGCGCTTTTCGCTACTAGTGGGCTATAACATATAGCCTAGTAGTAGCTCAACCGATCGGAATGCAGCATTGATAATAGACCACTAGTTGGATTTTACTGGAAAGGGGTAGTTGTTCTGGGAGGCCAGCGGCGCATACCCAGCAAAAACTAGTCTAAGTACCCCCCCCGGGAGGGGGGGGGGGTTAGGAATGCGTTGCAAATGAAATACTCTCATTTGTCATTCTTTGTAAACAACAGACATAGATGAATGCTCCAAGGGTTCATCTGGATGTAACCAAATGTGCCAGAATACATTGGGATCATTCGTCTGTCGTTGTAGAAGAGGATATGAACTCCATTCGGACGGACGAACATGCAGAGGTATGCACCAGGCTGTGTGATTGACACATCCCACGTCTCTTGTTTTGTCTGTCTGTCTCTTTGTTATTTTTTTATCAAAAAGATCTTGTACCAAAATATTTAATCATAAAATTTTCGTCCTTTAACGCACTTGAAAAATGCTTACTTTCCTAGTTTGGGTCTTTAAAAAATTCTGTAAAATATAAGGTGTACGCCATTTTGAATGGCCTCACAGATCCCCAACAACTTCATATTACTTATAATTCATAAATCTATTATTTACCAAATCAGTGGATAGCAATTTTCGTGCCTTTGATTGGCTCCCATGACTCAGAATTTCCTTGGCTAGTCACTGACAGTTTCGAAGGACGAAAGTGTAGCGATGCATGAAGCAGGTGTTTTAACAAATATCAAGAAAGCAGCGAAAGTTATCGTGAATTTGGCTTGTTTGTCTTTACTGGTAGGTTGTAGAGCGAGGCAGGCATCAATGTTTCTTTCTGCTTGTATTTGTAATATTTTTCTTTTTGTTATTTGGTAATCGCCTGTTTCTTTTCCCGATGGATTAGCTTAGTAGCTATTTTCGGCGCGTCCAATATTGTAATTTTGCTATTCTTGTTAATAAATTAATTGTTTTTTTTTTAATGTCGCAACAGATCGGGGGGTGGGTGGGTGGGTTGGAACTATCCCTGCCCCCCAAAAGTCGTTGTGTTGCATTTTTATGAATATCTATCTGTTTTTCTTTCAGACAGAGACGAATGTAGTTCCGTGAGATGCGCCTATCGCTGTCTGAATACTCCTGGGGGCTACCGATGTATTTGCCCGAGTGGTTACAATTCCACTGGCTACTACTGTTCAGGTAGATGTTCTGTTACCTTGAACGGGTGACCATTCTGTTGAGCTTTCAGTAACAGAACATGCTTCGTCTAGAAGCTGGGAGAGAGTTAAGTAGTAGTGGAGCAGAAGTCCCGCTGATCAAGGTTTTGACTGTAGTTTTTCTCTCTCTTCTCTTCAGATTTTGATGAATGCGAGGCTGGAGCAAAGTGCAATGACGATCAGTTTTGCTTTAACACTTACGGGGGTCAGAGATGCATTCCTAAATTGAAGTGCTATACAAATTACGAAAACATGTCAGACACGTAAGTACAAATGGTTAGGTTAGGTTAGGGGGATGGGTTCGAACCAACCACATGCTTCACTTATTACACAATAACTTCATTTCACCCCCACCCCATCGATAACTTTTTACGCGCCACCGCCCTTTCCCCCTAGCCTCGAGAGATACTGCGATTCACATATTTCTAATTAGGATTTTAAAAATTGTTGACTTACGGCAGGTTTAGCACCTAGGCAGCTTTATATTCCTCTAATTGCCAGGTCTAGACTAACTAAAAGCTGTTTCTTACCTTCCGCGCGTTTTATCTGGATGCCATCATTAGTGCAATAATGGTAACTGCTTTGTATACCAATCTCTTGTACTCGGCGTGTACCATTTTCCTTGACATTTTTTATATTTGTTATAAATTTCGTTATGCTACGGGTCAACTCAAGTACTATTACTTCAAGCACGCATTGCTTGCCTAAAATTACCGATCGCTGTTTAATACTTACCTTGCCCAATTTCAAACCGAGCGGGCTTGGGTCGAGTCTGTTTATTATGGGATAAAGAACAGGAGACCCACATAGTTCAGAAGAGTACAATTTCGGTTAGGAACATTCTCAAGTTTGGTGTACGTTTATCGGGCCTATATTGAACGAGATACAGCCATTCAAAAATGCAGAATTTAATAAGAAATGTAAAGACGTCCAGAAGGTGTGTCCAGTAACCCATATATCTCTTACAAATTTTCAAGTTTTTAAATAGCTGTATCTTGTTTAATATTGGCCCGATCGACATCAAAACTCGAGATTTTTCCTAACCTCAATGTTCTCTTTCTGACTAGGTATGTTTCGAGTTGTTTATCCCAAAATAAACGGACTTGTACCCAGCCCTGCTCGGTTTGAAACTGGACAATTCATACCATCTTCCGTCTTCTTTCTTTTGCTGTGTAGGAGGTGTGACCGAAGATGCCCCGATGGTGATACTGCTTGTTACAACCACAACAAAGTTCAGCGCTACAGTCTCTGGACATTCAAAATGCGTAGCAATGATCCTCCGTACAGAATCTTTAGCTATCGAATTGTCACTTACGGTAAGGGATTATTCACAACCATTCTACGTCACGTGACATATCAGGTTTGACAGACTTTTCAGGGTATAAAATATAGGTTGGAAATATTAGTCGGGGTGCATCCTAATTTTTTTTTGCTCCTTTTATTTCCAGTTAATACGTACAGTATTTGACCACCAAATCTTGACTGAATGTGCCATAGCTGGCACGTTTGTTTTCGTCGTTATAAAATTCATACTAGGTTTTTCATGGCCTCTATGGAGGTAATGTGCTCTCTAGGCAGAGCAGCAATGATGACTAGTGTCCACGTTTATGGATCGCAAATCGTCTTAGCAATCTGCAGCGACAAGTCAAGCGATTTCTCGAGGGAACGTGAAAGCGTTGTGTGTTTCTCTTTAAAGCCATGTTGATTTTGATAAAGAAAGGGCTGTGCAGTATCATTGTCTAATTAAAAGAGACTTATCTGTGAGTCGAAGTTTGACCGAGATTCTTCCATAGCGTTTTCAAGAAGGAAGAGATCATATGAGTTAGCTAGTCACGTGACATCGAGCTTAGTGCGAGGTTTGGCTTCGAGCGAGACCCGGGCCTTCCTCTTATTGCTGGTTTGCACGTGAAGTCATAGCAGTCATGTTGCTGGTCAAGAACAAAAATATTTTTTCTCCTCTGTGAATTAAACTCCATTTTCCTGTAAATTATTTGAAATTATTTCTATTGTATTGACCACCATGTCACGTTGTTGCAAACCAAGAATCTTAGGGTCTGGATGAGTGGGTCCCTCATTTGGTGAACGATATGATCGGAACACGCCACTGAAATAGCAGCTTTCGGCATTGATTCTGTACGTTATGCCATTGAAAACCATTTTGATTTCACGGAGCGAAATCGTTTGAAATGAATAACTTTTTTTAACTGTTATTTTTGCAGGCTACAAGAAACGTCCTGAAGTCAAATATTACTTTCATCGTGGCAATAAAGAGAAAAATTTTGAAATAATTACACGTGATGAAAATAATGGAGTTTTCGCTTACATTCGGAACAGAAACAGGATCAAGGGCCCAAGGATTTTCTACCTAGAGTTTCGAGGTGATGTCGTCGATAACGGCACATTGGCGTCACGCTTTGTGCATCGGATGTATGTCTTTGTATCGCGTTATGACTTTTAGTCACGTAAGTGAACTTTTCTTCGCGTGACCAGTCGAAGTTGTTTACCTACCGGTACTATAAAAACTAAGTAAAGATATGTTTAAAGTAGTAAAACTAAGTTATGTGTACTGTTAACCCCATAATGTACAGCCAGGTTTGCCTTACCATTTAACAAATGTGCGTGGATCCTACCCTTGCTTGTCAATTATTAATAACAGCAATAAAAACAATAACAATGATAATAATAATAATAATGATGATGATGATGATGATGGTGACAATGATAATAGTAATGATAATAATAACGAAACTAACAGAAAACTAAAAGAAAGGGAACTGTGGCGTGGTTACTTGAAATTAGAGGGTGTGTTCACATTAGTGCCCAGTGAATACCAAATGAACACTCCCTAACACAGTCCAGCGTGTAAACCTAGGCCTGATTTTCACGTTCCAATACACTTCCGTTGTGCGCTCCAAGAGAAAAATAAGACTAGTTTCTATTAATGTACAAATATAGTGACAAGGAAAATAGGATAATATACAAGGGACGTTGTTAAGAAAGTGTCGAGAATGTAAAGAACTCGCAGGATTTGTTGTATTCCAGATTATTATATACATAGTGTTCTCGTTCCTTAGCTTGAAAAACAAGTCTAACGTTTGCAAATAAAGAATAAAAAGTAAATTTATATAACCTAGCTTTAGTTTTGGTTACTTTCCCTTAAGAAAGTGTCTCCCATGGAAACGTCAACAGACAAAAGATTATTGCAGAAAATTGTTCTCCAATAGACGTAGAGAGTAGTCGTGGAATTTGGTGGGTAGTTGTTGAGCCTTTAAAAAGTATAATTATGAATAATCAAATTCAGCGCGGGTAGCAATACGAGATTCCAAACATATAGAAAACGAATGTTTATTTTGGATTATCCTTTCGTTTGGCTTTAGATAGAATTAACCCTCCGTTTTCCGTGAAGGCCGCGAGTAAGCCTTCTATCAATATTGAAGACACAGTGATGCCCAAAACGAATGCCTAGTAAAGAAAGATATGATATCACTGTCTGTTTATTTCAAAAGTAAAGGCCTTGTGAAAAAAGGAAATACCCGCCAAGTGATAGGTGCTTTTTGTTAAAACAAAGTCACTGGCTACACCATGCATTTGGAAGTGCATAAATAGGGGTTTCCCTGATCTTCCAGGCAAAGCTAACGAATTGAACCCACAATAATAAAATTTTGAAAGTCGTACAAAAATACAGCTGGATCTACTAGCTGTTCTTTTAACATTCAATAGAGGATGAAACCAAAGACAAAAAATTAGCAGGAAAGACTGTTGCTAAGTAGAGTAAGAAGGGGTGCGACTCTACTTTGTAAGTAGAGAACGTTTCATTCTGTCTACTATATTACGATGTACGCTTCTGTAAATAAGACCTTAATGAATGCTGTGTATGTTGCAGAATCAATCTACTTCACGTGACGAATTTCAGCACTAATTGTTGTCTAGTCCCCGAACCTCATTTGCTTCTTTTACCTATGGAATTTCCCTACACGAAAACCCCTTTTGAGGGTTTGCCGATGAGAGAGCTCCAAACCAAAATCTCAAAAAAAGTATTTGGTCTGTGACTCATAAGTCGCATAACTATTTACAACACCAATCTACAACTCCCAATCCAGCAGAACTAACAATAATGCTTATGTTCTGTTAAACGAGTACATGTCGGCTCAAGTCTATCTCTGCTCTCTTTTTTACGGTTCTCCAAACCTCAAACTATCTGGCCTGAAAAGTTCTCATAAGGTCTGCGACTCATAAAAGCCCCTTCTTGGCCTGACTCGTCCCCAGTCGTCTTAGCGTAACGTTCGCAGCGGGAGCAAGGGGTGATGGGAAGGGAAAAGGGAGGAAGACTACTGGGACTGGTCTCTCTTCCTCGCTTTCCTCCTTCCCATCACACCCCTCGCGCCACTAAGGAGAGACAGAGAGAGAGAGACGGAGAGAGAGAGAGAGAGAGGGAGAGAGAGAGAGAGAGAGAGACGACTGAGGACGAGTTAGCCTTCTAGGCTTTGCGGATGAGAGAGATCCAAACTAGGGCGCTTACCAAAAGATAGAACTCAGGCCAGCAAGGCTGATCTTTTAACAAACGAAATAGGATTTGTTTCGAGTGTTTCTCTTAATTAACACCCTTTACCGCTAGAGGTACTGCTTAGGAATGGGCTGCCTGATCGGGTTATACACTTCTGTTTAACAGTGGGATTTTCTTTACTACTGAACTGGTCTGGTCAGCCATTTCTGGCTTGTGGTAAGCGCCCCTGGCCAAGAATCTTTCTTTTACATCAGAGAAAAATAAAAGAACAAATGCAAAAAAACCTGCTGGTTAACAAGACAATGCCCCTTTTTATTTAAAACGTCATTAGAAGTTTAAAACTATTTACAACAACAATCTACAATTCAGATGACGATCCACCGGACCTAACAACCTTAACTAGCCTTATTCTGTTGTTCTCTTGCTTAGTGGTGACCAAACCTCACACAAAGTATCTGGTCTACGACTCACAACTTCTTAAAACTGCCAGTCAACAGTCAAACTATAGTCACTAGTTGAAGAACTCTGCCCAGTCATGGCTTCCAGATTGAGTACAATGAAGCTGTGATATTTGATCGTCTAGCTTGAAGGTGCATGCAAGAAAATTTCGAACTGTACCACGAACTCGTAAAGAAATAATAAATGGGCTAACCAAGACTATTTAACAAGATTCCTCTCCTTAAAATCGAATATCTACAGGGCCTGATGAGGTGTCTTGGGGGAAACCACATGCTATCACTAATTCTTCAAGAGCTAGTAAAGTTGTCATATTGACTCGTAGAAAACTTGGTTCTGGTAGTAACTATTTTTATTGTTAAGTAGAAAAGGGTTTTCTCAGTTCAATTGTCGCAGCACTTCCACTTTGCTATTAACTTCCAGGTGTTTGCAGTTTTCACGTGCACGCCTTCTGCATTTGCTAAAACAAAACCAAAGAAAACTTTTGTAGTTAAATAAGTAAAACTAGTTTTGTTTAACACTACTGAAAACATCTAAATGATCGGCCGTTTACCATTAAAACTAAGCATTTTTTCTGAACTTGGTCCTAAGTCTAGAAAAGTGGAATTAACTCTTCCCCGATACTTTTACTCGGGCTACTACCATTGAAAAAGTTTAATTTCTTTTTTCTTTGGAGACTGACTTTCCCTGTTTAGTGGTTTTCATGCCTTTCCACCTACAGAAGGTTCGTTATAGCACAGGAAATGATAGAGATCTCTAACAACTAATTGCGAGCAGCTGAGGTAAGCCTGTGGCAGGCGGTAGAAAGGGAATTAAGACAGGATAAATTTCGGGTGTTCGAGAATGTGCAAGGCGCGCCTTGCGCACTAGCGACAGCCAAAATGGAGGTTGAAAGAACTTGGAACACGGTAGAAAAACCTTTCCAAGTAATTGTTACATAGGAATCAGCTCCTAATAACAATTTTTGGATCAGCTTTGGGTTCATCCCCTCATCCCCCCCCCCCTTTTCCCCGACAATGTTGTGACCCCAAACGGACTTATCTCCAGGCCTCCACCATTTTCACATACACCTTGTTCCCCCCCTCCCCACACACACACACACACACACACACACACACACAGCCCCCCCCTAATATTTTCCATAACCAATTTCTTCGATTTGTAATACAAAGTGTATAAAGGTCTATGTGAAAATGGTGTATTCAACATTGTGTGGGGTGGTAGAGGCGAGGTCGTCTCTTTCACTTTCACCATAATTACTGGGAAGGACCCATTGACTCCTTGCAATATTTACCTCCCCATTGGATTGGAGAGCCTTTGATCCTATCAGATTGTGGATCACCGCTGTGACTGTAGCTATCCTCGATTGTTACTAGGTCAGAGCTGATATTGCCAAAGTTTGTTTTTGCGGTTTCCCATACTTCTTTCTCTATCCCATACCATGCTCCCTTGGGATATTTCTGGCACATATAGGCGCGGTTATTGCACGCTATGCCATACAGGTGGGATCCATCCTGACCGATAATGTAGCAAACTTGCTGGTCCATGGCTGTGGGAATAAATATTTATAGTTCATTCAGAATTTATTTTATATAATTTGTTTTGTTTAATTTAGCAATTATTGAATGAGGGTGAGTATGATTTGAAGAATTAATTACTCAGATCGAGGGAGGGCGTTATAGCAACTTTCTCAATCTGCATAATACTTAAGATCACATGAAAGCCGAATCCATGATTAATTTATTGTCATGCGGCAAGTTGTATTTTTAACGTTCCTACTATAATTTAGGCAGTGATTCGGCTATTTCTTCTTCGCACTGGGGGGGGGGGGGGGGGGGGGGGGGGTGAAATTTCCCGCCATTTGCTCCAGTTCTACCAAAACAGTTGGGCTAACAAAGCCTTGTCCCCAATGGATCCTTGATTTCCGTTTTTTTTTTCTGGAGGTAGCCTGCATTATTGACGTCATTTTATCGCATATGGCAAAAGTCTTCCCATTTAATTAGCCTGGGATTTTTGCCAGTCAGAAACTGAGATATGTTTTGACCATTTTGAGATAATCTGAGTTACGTTTCCGGAGAAATGGAGCCAAAATAAATTATTAGGAAACCTGTTTTCGCAACCTTTGCGGATCCGATTATAAACAATTATTGGATGAGGTTTTTGTGATATCCGGAATAACCAAGGTCGAGGTAAGTGTTATCAGCCGAGCCAAAGGCCGAGGCTGATAACACTTTCGGGAACCTTCATTATTGAGGATATCACAAAATCCAAATCTAATAATTGTTTTATTAAACATAAACTTTTTTGAAAAACTAACGACAAACACGCCGTCGCATACGCGCGGAGTCAGAAGCGTAAGCACTAGGGTCGAGATTGAATGGTTATTTGAAATGATGCATTACGCGCACAACCTACAGATTAGTCACTTATCTGCTAACAGATAACTAACTAATCTGTAGGTTTCGCTGATTTCCAAAATTAGCTGTAGGCTCTTAGCCAATGAGAAGACAGATAGTGTGTACAATGTATGATGATTTCAGTAATTTTTAATTTAGTAATTAGGGATTAGCAGCAATTGTGATTTCTTTTATTTAATTAGCGGCCAATTCGAGTTACGAAGTTATGAATATATGAAAATCATGTATGTGAACTGCAGGGAAGAATTATATGAAAGTAGATCATCGCAGTTATAAGCCTGAATCTGCAAAAGTTGCGTTTATAACTGCGATAATCTTCCTTCGTATAGTAATTCGAGTTACGATGAAACCACTTCTAAGAACTTCGTTAAGAATTACCAGTCCATGAGCTTCCTCGGTCAGATGTCGAGAAGCAACTGGACTTCACTCTGTGAAAAAAAAAAAAAAAAAAAAAATTTAACCAGAGCTAAAAGCGAAGCTCCTGTTTATGCATTCTAAATTTACTTCAGACAATGGATTTTAAACCATTTCGAAGAAATCTTCAAATCTATACTTAACTTTAGAGGCGAACGATATGACTGAAAAACATAAACTTGAGCCTGCGATTAATCAAAAGCGAACAACTGTTCAGCCAAAAACTTCAAAAAATTCGCGACATCGATTAGTTGGCACCTGAGTCCGCGATACGGTCATGTTACTCTGGTCAGCGTATACCCTATTTTTACAGCTTTCCATAATATGGATATCTATTCTCAAGTTAAACACAGGTTACAGGCTCCCATACCAGCTAGAAAGTTTGACATTTCAGATTGGTTTCCCTGTGGTGCCGACAGACGGGCGTATGGTCACGTGATAACCAAAATTTCTCGGATGGATAGATAACCAAATTTTCTTACGTATGGTGCTCCGCTGTAAGTTCATTCATTGCAAGGGAAAGTGTCCTACTCATTTAAGCATTCATCGAAATTGATTACCAATAAAGAATTGTTATGGAATATTGAATGGTTTACAGTAAACTGAATAGCTTTAGGTAGGTTTTTTAAACAATATTCTAAGGCCTATACACTTTTATTTATAAAAAAAATAGCGGCAATTTTTGTTCTTCTTTTGTCTTCATGATAATGGTCCCTCGATGCCTCGTTTCAAGGTAAAATTTCTTTCGAATTTTGCAAGTGCAATCGAGGCAATGAGGTTCAATTAGTAAAGCGTAAATATAAAAGGAAAGCAGTATTGCTTTCATCGTAATTGCAGTTAGGTGTGTTTAACTCCAGCATTCCAATTCAAACCTGGGTCTTTTCTTAGTAGCATTTGTTGAGCAAAATGAGCCCTGTTTTGTATGGGATTACTTTTACATTCCTTAAATACTTAAAACGTCTGCATCTTTGTTTTAATTAACTGACCTTTCACCTGCAGGGCAATCGCTCTATTAGAACATTACGCAGGCACATCGAACTGTGACGTAGGCTGCATGCATAGATAACGACCAACCACAGCATGCGTGTGAATCATTACATTGAATAATTTGCAATAGTGGCTTCTTTAGAATGCTCACCTCTTGCTTGATTTCTGACAGATGTACACAACGTTGTTGGTGGCGTCCAGTAGAAATCCTTTACTATACACCTCTTCAAGATAAATGCAAAGCATTAGTTTAAACCCCTGAAGCCTCTTAAAGTGACTTAAAACTAGTCACTTAACTTAAGTGCTTACGTACGTAAATATTAAAGTCATGAGAAGATAGGAAATGATCGCCGTGGTGACAAGTGATCATGGAGGCTCGTTTTCAGCCCGACATTTAATAGAAAAATAAGAACATTCAGTCGGGCCGGAAAATATTATGACATGAAAAGAAGTGTGTACAGAAAAAAGGTCAGCAGATTACATGGAGTGTGTGGATTAAATAAAGCAAAGTTTTAACTTACCTTGCAGATCTGATGACCCCTCGTTAGGTGCACCGCCACCTGGAGAATAAAATACAATCATCTTCATCAATATCATCATCATCATCCCTGATCATGATGATGCCTGACGATGATGCTGCTGCTGATTATTATTGTTATTAGAGAGCTTTAAATTTAAGAAAGAGAACGAGTACGTGTTCTGAAAAACAGACACCCCGGAAAGCTTCATTTTACTTTTTTCTCACGAAGAAAGTCGGTACGGTTATTTATACTGAAAGAGGTTAAGCCCTCCCCCGAAAGCAAAACGATAAAACGTCTTACATTTGATAACTTGTTCCCGCCACTTCGAATTTCTCGCTACTACTCGTAGTAGAATAACGACGGCTATCACGTCTTCCCGCCAAAATGACGTTGGTTCATTCGTGAGCAATACTCAGTATTTAGAAATTTCTTACTCGTAGCTGTCCTCGTCCTGGAATCTAAAGCTCTTTGCTATCAGTTTTATAGTTATTGTTACGGATACATAATGAAGATTAATTATAATTCATTCAAAATATTTTCCCGATTCTGATTGGCTAAACGCACACGCATAATTCACCATAACCAGTTACTGATGACCAAATTTGGAAGAATTTTGTGTTTACCGAGGAAATGACGTCAAAAATACAGCGTTTTTGCAGGTTAATAAACCGTTAACCGAGAGGACGTGGGTACAAGGTTGAGTTGTTTTGGTCGTGGAAACAAAAATGGCAGACGTTTCACTCGTTTCAAGAGTAAGAACTAGGCGAAATAATTGTTAAATATGATGATGATGATGATGATGATGATGATGATTACTATTATCATTCTTATTATACTGTTATTCTCCTTATGCAACGCTAGCATCACTTCAGGAAGTGACCATGAGCCATTTTAAGGTTGCGGCGTTAAGTCGAACTGCACCATGAGATAGTGTTGGGGACCTTATTCCTTCCTTTATTGGGGAGCTTACGCAACGAAGACGGCAAAAAAGGATTAAAGTCTAGCTTTAACTAGCTAAAATTTTTTTATTCTCGATATTTTTGACCAACTAGTTGGATTTTACTAAAACTATTATTCCTCTCGCCCTTATGGTCTCTAAGCCTCATGGGCTCTTGACTCAGAGCCAATTCGGGTTAAATAATTGTTAAATATATCCCAAAATGCAATTTAAAACAACACCGGTCAAGTCTCACCCGAATTAACCTCAAAATGACACATTGCTGCACTAGTCGCAACAATATTGCGGGACAAGTTGCAATAAAGGCCGCCGCCTTGCAGGGCTCAAAATAAGTTTGGGACTTTTGCTGGTCGTGTTGAGCTGTCAAAGAAATTTTAGCTTCGTCACGTCTCTTTTCTGATGGGTCATAATAACTTCAACGTACTGTAGCCTAACAAGTGAAAACATAGTTTGTCCCGACAAGTAGTCCTCTTGGCCAGACATTGTCCGTTGACCGGCCGTTTTTTTGAGCCTTGCCTCTTGTAAGATTTCATGGGTACCAGAGGTTTTTTCCCGCTTGCTACGAGGAACGTCTTCGGCTGTTGGCACCCAGGGTACTTGTAAGAGGGCTTTTATTCACACTGGCCTTCTCTTACCTTGCTGAGCGGAATTAAATTTGACCGAGACTGGTACTAGTGGAGCAGCGTACACCGCTGACATGCTGTATGGGCTGTAGGACAGTTGTATTGGAGACACGGCGTAAGTTTCTCCTTGCGGCATTATACCATTAGGGTCCAGGCATCCCTCCACAGAGAATGACATCCTGTCCAGAAAATGTAGCTTTTCGTTCAACTGAAACCAAATAAAAAAGAGCTTTTCCTTTGTTACTTGAATAAACATTTCTAAACATTTTTTTTACACTGTATGCACCCTCAAAAAGTACAAAAACATTGAAAGTTAATGTATCATAAAATATGTTATCTAAGTAGAGCTGCAGTATAATAAAAATATTTACGATGATACCCCAATTTATACTTAACACCTCGTTATTTAATACGACCGGATTTTGTTGGCAGAAACTTAAAGTTAAATCAGTCATTTTCTTAACTAAAAAATTAATATGACGTAGATTTTGAAAGCCATTATTTGAGCTCAGTTGCGCATATTTCTGACATATTCTTCTCCATTATTTTCATTATCATTATTGGGTCGTTATTGGTGAGTTTTATTCAGTTATAAGGTCTTTTATTCATTCGCGACTTGTTTCCTGCCTTTGCCTTTAAACCAAAAATTGGTCAAAAGATTTTTGTGCCTATTAATAATTTCAAGTGTTAATTGTTTTTATAGTTATTCGTTTCTGAAAGTGGATCGAACTCAGCCATTTCTACGGATTTTTTTCTTCATTCTTGAGGACTGCTTATAGAGCGCATTCACTCACGTGGCCAGCATCTATGCTGATTTATACGAACAAAAGAACGTTTTTACATAAGAACAGAGTTTAATTCCCACAGGGTTGTCTTGGTACACCAACATGGCCGCCGTGACGTCATGTGAATACACTCTCATAGCTTCTAAACAAAATGATAATGATGATGATAATAATAATAATAATAATAATAATAACAATAATAATAATAATGATTAATAATTAATGATAATGATAATGATAATAATAATAATTTTATGAAATATACTCACGCTACACTTTGGTCCTTGTGGTGTGTCGTGGCACTTCATATTTGCCGGGTCTTGATCCAGCCTGGAAAACTTGACATATGGCGGAATCATCCAAAACACATTGACCTTGTCGGCATATCTCTGCGATGCCTCGTCGTGGGTCACCGTTCCGTTGAAATAGACTTTCGAGCTGAGAAAAATTTTCAATACAATGAGCCCGATTAACTTTTTACAATGTGACAAAAAAGATATCGATTCTGGTTTGTGGATATTTTTATTCTCAACTATACAGCGTAATGAACACTTTCAGTAACAATCCAAAACATTCCCCTACAAGACTTTTAAAATGGCACAGACTGTTAAAGAGGACAACCGTACACTTCTATCAAAGCCATTTATTTATTTATTTCCTTTTTTTCTCTTATTTGTTTAACAAATCGACCAAAATTTGCCATAGTCTACACTCTTATCATCCTCGGAGACCCAGGGGCAGTTTGTCGGGTCGATAAAATATTCGTGGTGAAAGTTTACTGTAAGATCGAGACGAGCCCCTGGGCACTTACTCTTACCGAACCAGTTCCAGAAGCGTTTGAATTCCCTGCTTCTGATTGGCCAGAAAAAATTTTTTCTGGCCAATCAGCGAAGAGAAGCTGCCGGGTGACTCTCGTGTTTTCTTACAAGACGTAGTTTTCCTCATCGATCGCCATAGTTGCGTAGCGCGTTCAACTGGGAAAGTTTCTCGACGAAAGTTTCAGAACAAAATGTTAACAACCCGCAAAATTGCAACCTTTAGCACGGCTACAAGAAACAAACACGCTCCGATGAATTTTTAGTGCGGATCTTTCCAAGGTATTATAAATTTTTATTGCTGGTACGATACGCGATGCATGACTTCCACTTTTAATTTCCACACCTTAATTTGCTCACATTGTCTAGTATACAACACCAAGCTTACATTTTAGATGTCCATGTTCGTTGCACGACTTCTGAAACTTTCTACAGCGTGAAAATTTGCGTTGCAAGGGCCACGCAACTACGTCGATTGATCGTGGGAATTGCTGGATTCCTGCAGTGCACGTACCTTTTTGCTTTCGAACCAAACTCGATCCCTTACCGTACGTATTTTAAATACAGCCGTTGTGTTTAGTTCGAAATCTCGGTCCGGTTATGTACTGAATCCTGACTTGTTAAGAGAGGTCGATTTTTGCAGGTTGTGTGGGTTTATTTTTACGGATAAGTGAAGAAAAAAAGGTAAAGGTGAGTTTGCCAAAATGTTTGAAAGTGGTTGGTGTGAAAGTTTTGGAGGGCGATAAACGCGCAGTGTGTGACACGTGTAGGTACAGAGTTGAGAAATCGTGGAAGGGTGGGAGGTCTATATAGATATTTACATAAGTGGCTTGGAATGATTCTGCTGTTTTCATTACTGTCATCAAAAAAGGAAGGAGTTTTTTCTCTTCTACAAGTTGTACACTGTAACAATTATTACCGGTGTATTAAGCCGGACAAGAAGACGAAGCGAATTGAGCAACTTCAAGATGGCGGTTCAACAACAAATCTTTAATCCATGAAAGCGAGGCTAATACGTCACGACTTACAATATCTCAATGTTAACCAATGCTAACCAATATTGTCACATCCTCCCCTTTTTGAGCTATTTTGAAAAAATAGCTCATATGTCAGTGGTGTGAGCGTATGTATCTTTGTGGCTTTGTATCTTTGTGGCTTTGTATGTTGGGATGTTTGTTGCAAGAGCCAATAAGGTTGAAGGTACTATGAGTTGATGCTTAGCGACCAATGAGATCTTGGCATCTATCTAAACATGGCATTGGCAAAGGTCGAACAAGGGCACTTTGAGACCGCCATCTTGATCCTTCACAATTTTTTCGTTTTTTATTACGGGTACAGGTGTTTGGAAGCATTACATAAAATATCTTCATGATTCAAACGCTGTGAACAGTGATGGAGCTGTTTAAGGGTTCATATTTAAGTGTGGATGCTGCTTCAAGGCATTTCTGACCTAATTCGGCTATCGGTACAACGCACGTCAGTATGAGTTCTGTTTCACCTGCTACAACTGGGTAGAGTATAAAAGATCATATATTTTCAAAGCTCTTCCAATGAAGCAATAATTGATATTTAGATATAGATTTTAATTCGAAAGTATGCGCCCTGTAAAATGTGGTTTTAGAAGTTTAAAAGGCAGCTTATTTTTTTGAAAGCTGTATCGAGTATTGTTAATCCTGTAAACAACCTTTAAAAATATTATTCTCTCGCTTACAAAGTTCAACCGACCTTTTTCGTTCTATTTAGTAAGGATGCGTAACTTAAGTAGAAACAGTAGCGTTAGGGAATAAAATTGGAAGAAACTAGTTGGCACAATAATTAGATACTGTTATTTTGAGTGGAGTAACATGATATAAGTAGAAATATATTTCGGCAGTTTGATAATTTTCTTGGAAGTTAATAAATGTTAGGCTATCAACCTTGACGTTGCATGAAACATAATTTAATTGCAGATGTTGTAATAAAGCCGAGGTGATTTCTTAATTCGTTTGAGAAAATTTTGTAGTAAAACAATTTGCCTCTTTTTTACGTACGAATTGTGAAAGGGCCAAGGACCAACATCTTCACATGCAAATTGTGTGCATGAGTTATTTTTATAATTCTGTTTACCAGATTACTGTGTGATAACTCGAATTCCCTCACGTACGAACGACGAAAGGGGGCAAAGTCCAACACTTTCACGTGCCAGCTGTGTGACTGTACATCTCTTGCAGATTGGCTTTTCACAATAATAATAGTAACTTGGACGTATGAAGACCTGTTTCGTTTAGTAACCAATGCCTTAAAAAAGGCTTTTGTCTTTTAAGAAGCAATGGCCTTTAAAACATGACGAAATAAGTTGTTGGAGTTAAAGACTGTCTCACAAATGTTAATAAATGTTAGGTTATCAAGCTTGACGTTGCGTGAAACATAATTTAATTGCAGATGTTATAATGAAGCCGAGGTGATTTCTTAAAATCGTTTGACAAAATTTTGTAGTAAAGAATTTGCCTTTTTTTAACGTACGAATTGTAAAAGGGCGAAAGACCAACATCTTCACGTGCAAATTGTGTGCGTGAGTTATTTTTATAATTCTGTTTACTAATTCCCTCACGTACGAACGACGAAAGGGGGCAAAGTCCAACACTTTCACGTGCAAGCTGTGTGACTGTACATCTCATGCAGATTGGCTTTTCACAATAAAAATAGTAACTTGGACGTATGAAGACCTGTTTCGTTTTGTAACCAATGCCTTAAAAAAGGCTCTTGTCTTTTGAGAAGCAATAGCTTTTAAAACATGAAGAAATAAGTTGTCGGAGTTAAAGACTGTTTCACTGAGTAGAATCGCACGTGAAAACCTCGTGAATTATGATGATGCAACCATCTACCACAATGATAAAAATCCTGGTATTTCGTAACTATTCAGTATTCGATGAGTCACATTTTGGCTTAAGAAACTCCGAGGAAACCTTAGAGTTTTCCTTCTAATCAACGTTTGGTGAGTAGAAATTTATTTCACTTTAACGATTTGTTTAACTTGCACCAGATGTAACAGGGAAAGACAGAGGAAAGTGAATATATAGCTTGAGGATCGACCCAGCTGAGCGTTTCGCGTTTTCATTTATGTACCGCAATACGCAATTTCGCACAAAAACCCAATCTACATTTAGGATGAAAGAGGTAGATTCATCACTCTTGGTAAGGTTACACCGAAGCATTAAAGTTACACTGAAGCATTCAAAATAGCTCATGCACGTTTAACGTGCCTATGTTTTTTTTTTGATAATGGCAAAACTTAACAATGATACTGCAAAACTAAGCTTATTAAACAAAGAATATACTGAAAGTGCAGTGTGTTATTTTCTGAACTACTGTTCTAAAGTCTCAGTTCCTGGAAATCGATGTTACGGAAGAAAAATAAAATGATAACGATTAAGTCTTAACATAGTCTTGGAATCTAACGGGCTCTTTGATGACACGTCCTGAGCGAGTACGCACAGGTGATGATTGCTTGGTGGACTTTGCTTCCAGGTGGCCCTTCTGGCTGTTCGCAGCTTGTGTGTTTAGCAATCCGGTATCTGGACTCTGTTGGGGTCCAGGTAGTGGATCTGGTACAGGAAGTGTATCTGGTACTGGTACAGGAGGGCTCTTGACCAGGTGCTGCCTATTGCGTCTATAGGTGGACCCGTGTGACTGGATTTCGTAGGACCTCTCATCTAATCGCTTTGTCACTTTACCCTTGTCCCAATCATGTTTGCCGAGCACAAATGGCTTCATTCTGACAGTGTCGCCAACATTCAGGGCTGGAAGATCATGGGCTAACCGGTTGTAATAACACTGCTGCCTCTTTTGGTTTAACTGGAGTTGTTCCATCTCATAGAGATTTGGTGGGTTTCTGGGTTCCAGGAGTGATCTTGTGGATGGTAGCAGACTTCTTGTCCTTCTTCCCAGAAGACGCTGTGCTGGGCTACTAGCAACACCTTGAGTTGGTGTGTTCCGGATATTGAGTAGAGCCAGGTACTGGTCTTCTCCTGACTTTGATGTCTTGCGTAACATTCTTTTCGCAGTTTTCACAGCCGATTCAACCTTTCCGTTTGCTTTGCTGTGGTACGGTGATGTGGTAGTGTGTTCAATGCCCCATTTCTTTGTAAAAGACTTGAATTCGCTGGATGTAAACTGGGGACCATTATCTGTGACCAGTTGCCTGGGGATACCATACCGCGCCAGGTGTGACTTCAACTTTTTGATCACAGTTGATGACTTGGTGTTGGTGAGTGGATCCAACTCCCAGAAGTTAGACTTGTAGCAGACGGTGACGAGGTACTCTTTGTCATGATAAGTGAAGAGGTCTGCTCCAATTTTCTCCCATGCTCCTTCAGGGACTTCATGAGACATAAGCGTCTCTTTGCAAGGTGTCAGTTCATTCTCTCTGCATGTCTCACAGGTGCGAATCCACGCTTTTAATTCCTTGTTCATTCCTGGCCAATAGACATGTTCCCTTGCGCGGCGCAGGCAGGCTTCAATTCCTTGGTGTCCGCTATGGATGTCTTTCTTGACTGCTGCTCGCATTCCTTTAGGTATCACAAGTCGCTCGCCGCGGAATATCAAGCCGTCTGTAACTGCAAGTTCATCCCTGACACTGAAGTAGGGGGTAACGAGGGGTGGTAGTGATTTCTCGTCTGCTGGCCAACCTTCTTGTATTACGCATTTCAGCTGTTGAAGAGAGGTATCGTCACTGGTGTGCTGGCGGATCTCATGAATCTTCTCTTCAGGCATGATCAGATAGGAGAGGGCATTTATGGTCTCGAACTCTTCTTGTCCACAATCAGAGGTTCTCGGCAGGTGAGCTCTGCTGAGCGTGTCGGCTAGGTACATTTCTTTACCATTTAGGTATCTAACTTCGATGTCATATGCCAGGGCGCGCATTAACATTCCCTGTAAGCGCTTAGGAGCTCTGTCCAGGGGCTTCTTCACGATGCTTGCAAGTGGTTTATGATCTGAATACACAGTCACAGGACGACCAAACGTGTACTGGTGCCATTTTTCTAGGGAAAACACAATCGCGAGCATCTCCTTCTCTATGGTGGCATATCTGGCTTCTGCTTCACTCAAAGCCCGGCTGGCGTATGCTAGTGGCTGGCCGTCTTGAAGGAGGGCGGCTCCCAGCCCCTGTCCACTAGCATCACATTGGATCGTTAGGCTTTTACTTGGATCAAAGTAGGCTAGTACAGGTGCTTGTGTCAGCAAGCGCTTCATCTCTGTAAAAGCTTTCTCGTGCACAGCATCCCACGTCCACTCAGAGGTGGGGCGGGCTAGGTCATAGATTGGACGCATCACATCAGACAGGTTTGGAACAAATTTAGACAGGTAATTCACAGTTCCTCTTAGTCTTTCCACTGCTGCTTTGTCTTGAGGAGGTGCCATGTTTTGGACTGCTTCAACTTTGGAGGGGTCTGGCTTGAGGCCATCACTGGTCAACACGTGGCCCATGAACGGGATCTCGTTGAGACCAAAACGACACTTCTCTTTGCTCAAGGTGATACCCTTATCGACACAGCACTTGAGGAAGGTACAGACACGTACATCGTGTTCTTCATCTGTTCGACCCCAAATAATCACATCGTCAGCGATACAGCGGACTCCCTCAAGGCCTTCAAGAGCATGATGTAGTCGTTTTTGGAAGATTTCACTGCTGACTTTCAAACCAAATGGGAGACGAAGCCACCGATAGCGTCCGAAAGGCGTGGCAAACGTGGTCAACAAACTTGATGCATGATCGAGCTCACAGTGAAGGTACCCAGACTTGAGATCACAAACAGAGAATACCTTCGCCTTGGTAAGGTCTGGAAGAACATCTTCTAGAGTGGGAAGCTTGTAGTGTTCACGTTTCAGTGCTTCATTAAGAGGTCTTGGGTCAATGCAGATACGAATTCCAGCTTTCTTTTCAGCAACAGACATTTGACTGACCCAGTCAGTAGGTTCATCCACAGGCACAATGATTCCTGCATCCACTAAACGCTGAAGTTCATCTCTGACAACTTGTTTTCTAGACTCAGGCAGAGTGCGGGCACAACGGACGACAGGAGTGGAACCTTCAATGGTTGTTAAGTGAACTTTCTTCCCAGGTAGGGTACCAGGGGTGTCTTTAAAGGCATCAGGAAACTGTTTGAAGTATTGGCTACCATGGGTGACAACATTAACTGCTTTAAACTTGTCATAATGGACACTCATGAGATTCATCTTCTGTGCAGCAATACAGCTGAGGAGAGGTGTGAGGTGGTTGTCAACAATGACAAAGTCCACCTTGTACTTCTTCTTAGTGTTGGGGTTCTTGACTTTGACCTCACACTTGCCAAGGGCAGGTAAAGACGTTTTGTTCCACATCTGAAGATGAACCCTCTCAGGACGAATAGCGTGCTGATCCCCCAGGTAGTGCTTTGGAAGAATACAAACTGTAGCCCCACAGTCAATTTGCATTCTGACAGGCCTTTTGTTGATTTCCATTTCGCAGAAAATAAGCTGGTTGCCAGGGTTTACTGAATTGACAACTTGATCTTCAAAAGCTGTTACAGTGCTAATTGTTCCAGTGCTGCTTTCAGATGAATCAGAGGAGTAACCATCAGCAAGAGAGTTGACACCTTGGTGTTTACACTTCTTTGAGGCTTTGAAGTGATTTCTTTCACCACAGGCTGCACAGGTTTTTCCCCAGGCAGGGCACAATTCTTTTTTCATCACATGAATTTGAAGACAGTATAGACACTTCTTCTTTGCAGGTTTCTGATCATCACTTTGGGGAGGTTTCTTGGTTTTATGCTGGTGTTTATCTAGGCCTGACTTCTTTGTCTTCTTCGATATATCCTTGATCTTATTAATTTCTTCATTCTTCAGGGCCTTCATGTGAAGAGAAGTAGCTTCCATTCCTCGACAGATGTCAATAGCTTTATTCAGAGTCAAATCATGAGTAGAGAGTAGCTCTTCGCGTGTTTTGTCATCCGAGATGCCTAAGAGCAGGCGGTCCATAATCAACAAATCTCGCATGCAGTCACAGAAACCACAAGTTTTAGCCATGTTTCGCAGAACTGAAAGATACTCATCAATTGACTCACCAGAAGCTTGATCTCTACGGTTGAACTGAAAACGTTCAAAGAATTCCTGAGTTTGACCGAGAAAATGCTGATCGTACTTGACTAGAATATCTGCCATCTTGTTACGGTCCTCGCCTTCGGAGAATTTCATGCCGTTGAAAATTCGCATGGCTTCTATTCCAATGCTATGCAGTAAAATGGCGCACTTGTAGTCTTCTGGCTGGTTGTTTAAGCCCGTGATGATACAGTAATTTTCCCATCGTTGTTTCCAGATTTTCCAGTTGTCGGCCCGATCGCCTTCGATCTCTAGAGGTTGCGGAGGAGAAACTTGTGGCCGACGAAAAGCAGGAGCTGAAGCTTGCGGTCCAGAAGCTTGACTGTCAGAATCAGTAGGCATTGTTTACCGCTGCCACCATGTAACAATTATTACCGGTGTATTAAGCCGGACAAGAAGACGAAGCGAATTGAGCAACTTCAAGATGGCGGTTCAACAACAAATCTTTAATCCATGAAAGCGAGGCTAATACGTCACGACTTACAATATCTCAATGTTAACCAATGCTAACCAATATTGTCACAGCCGTTGTGTTTAGTTCGAAATCTCGGTCCGGTTATGTACTGAATCCTGACTTGTTAAGAGAGGTCGATTTTTGCAGGTTGTGTGGGTTTATTTTTACGGATAAGTGAAGAAAAAAAGGTAAAGGTGAGTTTGCCAAAATGTTTGAAAGTGGTTGGTGTGAAAGTTTTGGAGGGCGATAAACGCGCAGTGTGTGACACGTGTAGGTACAGAGTTGAGAAATCGTGGAAGGGTGGGAGGTCTATATAGATATTTACATAAGTGGCTTGGAATGATTCTGCTGTTTTCATTACTGTCATCAAAAAAGGAAGGAGTTTTTTCTCTTCTACAAGTTGTACACTTAATGAAATCTAAAAGAAGAAAGACTTTAAGAATTATCGAAAACAGTAAGAGACAATTTCAGCACAGTTCCCTTTTTTCCAGAGAGTGTTGGAAAACAGTTTTTGTATGTTATATGTAGGCATACCATATTTACTTGTGTGCACCCGAATATAATGCACACCCCATTTTTCTAGACAGTTTTCAAATAATATACTCAAGTATACTTGTTGGCCACCTACTAAAACAAACCCTTTAGGACAGAAAGAATCAACAAATCAAAATAAAATAAAATATTACAGCTCCCTAGTATATACATAACTCAAGCAGTATTATAAGTAGACATATGAACTCCAATAAAAAAGTAAAAAAAAAAAATCTCAACAGCTTTAAAATAAAATTAATGTAATGCCATCTGTAGTTCTGTATTATGGGGTGTTTTTCCATTTATAATATGTAAATGTTCAATTGCACTATTATCTTAATTAAGCAGTCGCGAGGCTTACTTCATCTCCTTTCAATTGTCAGTAAATGGTGACAAAAAAAACATGATAATTCTTGTCAAGTGTCTGTCAGCTTTTAGACATAAGATTACTGAGCATCCTTGAATAAAAGCCAGATCTACCGTTAAGTATAATGAGGGTCCTGAAAGGGGGATATCAATCCCATTGAAACTGTTTAACCCTCAATTCCCATTTTTTACATTTTCTTCCCATTCTCAATGATAGAATCCCCCTGCCAGTGACTTAAATCCCATTTTTCCAGAGCAACAACATCCCATTTTACCCCTTCAGAACTCCCCACAATGAATTCAGTGTAGCAACCTTCCTAGTAAACAAATCAGCATACTTACCAATGAACAGCTGTATGTACCTACAACGGGATTCTTCTGGTAAAACTCCTTAAAGAACATTGCCCTGAATTTCTTGTCCCCCAGTTAATGATTCCAGGCTTCCATACAACAAAGAAAACACTAGGGAATTCATAAGCTTTAGCATCTAACGATTTTTAAACCCCCTAGCTTATAGGCAACATTTGGAACGTTAGACTCTTCTATCAATTTCCCAACAACATCCCTTCTTTCCACAATCTTCTCCATAACAAATCTTCGCTTCGCTTTGAACTGTACAACTGTACCACAGGAAACAAAGACAAGCCTTCTAATTCTTCAAGCGCTTGCTGGAGGTCTCCCTCGAATCTAAAGTTACCACTACTATCAACTTCGGCAGAATTCGTACGGTCAACTGCTGTAAGCTTTTAAATAAGCTTAAAAGTTTCGAAAGGAGTTTGGAGCGAAAGCACAAAGGCACTGCAGTTAGCCGGCATTTTCCACAATCAATCGACGTAGTTGCGTGGCCCGTGCAACGCAAATTTTCACGCTGTAGAAAGTTTCAGAAGTCATGCAACGATCATGAACATCTAAAATATAAGCTTGGCGTTGTATACTAGACAATGTGAGCAAATTAAGGTGTGGAAATTAAAAGTGGAAGTCATGCATCGCGTATCGTATTAGCAATAAAAATTTACAATACCCTGGAAAGATCCGCACTAAAAATTCATCGGAGCGTGTTTGTTTCTTGTAGCCGTGCTAAAGGTTGCAATTTTGCGGGTTGTTAACATTTTGTTCTGAAACTTTCGTCGAGAAACTTTCCCAGTTGAACGCGCTACGCAACTATGGCGATCGATGAGGAAAACTACGTCTTGTAAGAAAATACGAGAGTCACCCGGCAGCTTCTCTTCGCTGATTGGCCAGAAAAAAGTTTTTCTGGCCAATCAGAAGCAGGGAATTCAAACGCTTCTGGAACTGGTTCGGTAA